>NC_053023.1:356723976-356737275 GCF_003073215.2 Triticum urartu
GAATAGCCTATGGACGAATATTATGAAGTGGCATCTTGTATATTTCGTCCAAGGCTTCATGCACTCCTTATGGCGGCTTCAAAGTCCTGAAATCATCACTTGTAACTCCGTTCTTGATCCCCTTGCGCATGCCATCAACTCCATGCGTGTTCTTGCTCCAATGTTCATCCTTCTCCAAGCTAGGCCCTTCATTTGTAAGCAAAACAAATGTATCCAATTTAGGCAGCATCATAATCTCATGAACATTAGAATCATTACCAAGAAACGAAAGTACCTGGTAATTTAATTGGCGTGCGCGAGCTCTAGTAATTGGTCCAGTATATGTAACAGTAGGGGCTGTGGGTGTAACAATGGTATTGATGTCCTCATCAGCACTTTTCCCCACAAGACTCGATCTCCTCCGTTGGGATTCTCGCACTACATGTTGTTTGAGAAACGGATGACCGAGACATAGTCTTTCAGAGGCGCTAGCACCTTATGATCGGGTAGACCGTTACACCTACTTTCCCCTACATCTGCTAGTCTACCACTGTAAGAATTCGCACGACTTACTCAACTATGCTAGAGCCCATAGTAGCTTGTGGCTGCACACAGAAGTTTCTAGCATGAATAATCTCATGATCCCTTTGAGCCTGGGTGGTGGTCCAAAAGAAAACAGGCAATCGCTGGAATACCCAGGTGCCTCAATCCACCCAGATGTGTATTTAAGTTGCCACCTTAGATAAACCTTTTAATTTAACAATCTCACATCTATCATGGATTTCACTCACCCAATCCACAACTACTAGCATAGCATGGCATAATAAGCAAACGTAGAAGTAACTCCCAAAGGTTTGATAATAACAGGTAATAGGTACTACCTCAACTACTTCCCAAACCCACAATTTAATTAGATCCTAATCATGCAATGTGTGAGGGTTGATCTAATGCAATAAAACTGGGTAATTGGAAGTATGATCAAAGTGTTACTTGCCCTGCTAATGATCCGCGAAACCTAGCGATTCGAAGTAGCAAGCAACGCACTCCGGGTACTCTATCGCAAACAAACAAGCATACAATAAATACTGAACTAATGCACAGGTAAAACTCAAATAATAGATCTAGCTAGAAAGTTCAACTTAAGAACTTCGGTTGGCAAAAAGAATCAAATCGAATGAAGCAACGAAAGACAAACGACAAAAGAAACAAGCTTCATTTACTCCTCTGGATCTAGGGCAATTTTTACAGTGGCAAAAACTTGTTTGAGTTGGTTAAACGGAAAGAGGGTTTCGAGACGAAACTCCAGGCACTTGAATCGCATGATTCCGATAAACGAGCGAAAAGTTATAATAGAACGAAAAACGGATCACGAATTGCGATCAGAAAAATCGTGGATTTAGTCCGAGAAAAAGAAAACGACGAACAGATTAACGAACAGACGTTCGTTAACTGGATCTAAACGAAGAACGCGTTCGTTAAAACGAACTAACGAGCGAACGCTCACTAAATAACTAAACCAAAAGAAAAAAACTGATCTATCTAAAAAAACGAATCTAAAAAAAATGAAAAAAAAACCAGTGAAGACCTAACGGTTTTCTAAAAAAACCGGTGGCTCGACCTCGTCGGCGGCGAACTCCGGCGGCGGCGGGGCGGCGGCTAGGGTTTGGGCACCGGGCGCGGCGCGGCTGGGCTGGCTGAGGAGGCCCGGGGCGCGGCTATTTAAAGCCCCGGCCATGCGGAGTCCTGGCCGGTTACAGCCCAAAGTCGATTCGGTTTTTTTAAATAGTTACGCTCAGAAAAAAAACAAAAGGAATACTAAACGGACTCCAAAAATCCCTAAATAAATTTTCCCCAGCTTCTAAAATCAAGGCGCACAGGATGAACATTTATTTGGGGCCTAAATGCAATTTTGAAAAACCCATATTTTTCCTAAATTCAAATAAAATAGCAAATAAAACCAAAATAAAATCTTATTTGATTTTTTTATTAAATCCTCAATATTTCTTTATTTTGGGAAAGTCATTTTATTCCCTCTCTCATATTTTTGTAATAGAAATAATTGAAGGTAAAGTAAATAAAATCAAATGATCCTATTTTGAAAATTTGAGAAAACTCAAATATGAAAATAACGAAATCTCCAACTCTCTCAGAGGGTCCTTGAGTTGCGTAGAATTTCTAGGATCAACCAAAATGCGATAAAATATGATATGCAAAGATGATCTAGTGTATAACATTCCAAATTGAAAATTTGGGATGTTACAGTAGGAAACCATACACAATTTCAAAAGTGCAGATCTTAGTTGTAGAATGCAATGAACTATTATAAGCAAATTCAATACGGGGCAAGCATTCTTCCCATATTTTCTTATTATTCTTCAAAACAGCCATAAGCATAGTAGACATTGTTCTATGGACTACTTCAGTTTGTCCATTAGTCTGGGGGTGACAAGTAGTACTAAAAAGCAGTCTAGTCCCCAATTTAGCCCATAACCATCTCCAAAAGTGGCTAAGAAATTAAGTATCACGATCTGAAAAAATATTATTTGGCACACCATGCAAGCGAATAATTTCACGAAAGAACAAATCAGCAACATTAACAGCATCATCACTTTTATGACATGGTATAAAGTGTGCCATTTTCGAGAATCTATCCATGAAAACAAATATGCTATCCCTCCCCTTCTTTGTTCGAGGTAAACCTAAAACATAGTCCATAGATATGTCCTCCCAAGGAACACTAGGTACACGCAAAGGCATATATAAACTATAAGGATTAAGTCATGACTTAGCTTTTTGACATGTAGTGCAGCGAGCAACAAAACGCTCAACATCCCGTCTCATCTTTGGCCAAAAGAAATGTGTAGCAAGTATGTCCTCCGTCTTCTTCACGCCAAAGTGTCCCATTAATCCTCCTCCATGCACCTCGTGCAACAACAAAAGACGAACGGAGCTAGCTGGAATGCATAGCTTGTTAGCACGGAACACAAATCCATCATTAATGACAAACTTGTTCCACGTTCATCCTTCTTTACAATTCTGCATTACATCTTTAAAATCAGCATAATGCACATATTGATCTTTGATCGTCTCCAAACAAAATGTTTTGAAGTCAAGTTGTGAAAGCATAGTATAGCGACGAGACAATGCATCAACAATAACATTTTCTTTACCCTTCCTGTGTTTAATGACATAAGGGAAAATCTCAATGAATTCAACCCATTTAGCATGTCTACGATTTAGTTTAGCTTGACTTTTAATATGTTTCAATGATTCATGATCAGAATGTATAACAAATTCTTTGTGTCATAAATAATGTTGCCATGTTACTAAAGTCTGAACAAGAGCATATAATTCTTTATCATAAGTAGAATAATTCAGACTAGGCCCACTCAGTTTTTCAGAAAAGTATGCAACAGGTTTGCCATCTTGTAATAACAGACCTCCTAATCCAATTCCACTGGCATCACATTCAAGCTCAAAAGTCTTATTAAAATCAGGAAGTTGGAGTAAAGCAGCATGTGTAAACTTATCTTTCAATACCGTGAAGGCTTCTTCCTGTGCGGTACCCCAAATAAAAGGTACATCCTTCTTTGTAAGCTCATTGAAAGGTGCAACAATGATGCTGAAATCTCTCACAAAACGCCTATATAATCCAGCGAGGCCAAGAAAACTCCTCACTTGTGTGACCGTTTTGGGCTGCGGCCAACTCTCAATAGCTTCAATCTTGGCTTTATCAACTTCAATTCCCTGTGGAGTAACAACATAGCCAATAAAAGATACCCAGTCGGTGCAGAAGGTGCACTACCCAAGGTTACCAAACAAACGTGCATCACGTAGAGCAATAAAAACAACACATAAATGTTCCAAATGTTTCTCCAAAGATATGCTATAAATCAGTATATCATCAAAATAGACTACCACAAATCGTCCAATGAAAGCACGTAAAACTTCGTTCATTAATCTCATGAAAGTACTAGGTGCATTAGTTAACCCAAAAGGCATGACTAACCACTCATATAATCCAAACTTAGTTTTAAATGTTGTTTTCCATTCATCTCCCAATTTCATACGAATTTGATGGTATCCACTACGCAAATCAACTTTGGAGAATATTGTAGAGCCACTCAATTCATCAAGCATGTCGTCTAGCCTAGGAATAGGATGACGATAACGAATAGTAATATTATTAATGCCTCTACAATCAACACACATACGGGACGTACCATCCTTTTTGCCACTAAAATTATAGGAACATCACAAGGACTAAGGGATTCATGTATATAACCTTTGTCGAGCAGCTCCTATACTTGACGCATAATCTCCTTCGTCTCCTCTAGATTGGTACGGTATGGCGCGCAGTTGGGTAATGATGCACCGGGAATTAAGTCAATTTGATGTTCAATCCCTCGAATAGGTGGTAATCCCGGTGGCACGTCTTGTGGAAAGACGTCAAAGAACTCCTGCAAAATGTTAGTGACAACAGGAGGAAAAGAGGAAGGCATGTCCTCGAATGAAAATAATGCCTCTTTGCACACAAAAGCATAGCAAATAGATTTGCTAAAATCTAGATCATCAATATCAGATTTGGTGGCAAGTAAACATGCACTTTTCAATTTAATTTCAGAAGCAACACTAGATGGTTTATTATTAGGCTTCATTTGTTGCTCAAATTCTTTTGGCACAATCTGATTTTTAGTCTTATTCTGCTCCTGTTTTGCTTTATTAGCTCTATTAATATCATCTTTCAAAATGGAATCAGTAGTCATAGGAAGCAAAGTAATATTTTTGTCCTTATGAACAAGAGTATACTGATTGTTTCTACCATGGTGTATAGAATTTTTATCAAATTGCCATGGTCTACCAAGTAATAAGGAACATGCTTGCATAGGCACCACATCACAATCAACATAATCAGCATATGTAGAGATACTAAAATGCACACGAATGGTGCGTGTTACCTTAACCTTGCCGCTGTTGTTGAACCATTGGATGTAGTAAGGATGTGGATGCAGCCTTGTGGTGAGAGAGAGATTCTCCACCATCTCCATGCTAGCCAAGTTGTTGCAGCTCCCTCCATCTATGATGACACGAATAGAACGTTCCTCCACAACTCCCTTTGTATGGAAAAAATTATGCCTCTGATTTTGCTCAGCTTGTGTAACCTGCACACTCAAAACACGATGAGCAACTAAACATTCATACCTGTTAGCATCTTCAGTAGCCATGTATTGCGTCTCATGATCAAAATCATCTCCACCGTGTTCTTCATGTGTAATAAGAGCCAAAGTCTCCTCATCATAGTCACTAGTGGACTCATACCCACCATCCTCAGTAGCAATCATCACACGCTGAGATTTGCATTCTCTCGCAAAATGTCCTCTTCCCTTACAATGACGACAAATAATATCACTTGTGTGCCACATCGATGCCATGGAAGAAGAAGAGCTCTGCGCAGGCTCGGCAGGTCTGCTCTTGGCAGATAGTGGTGGTTGTGCCTGCTTTCTTGTATCACGGCTGGATGTGGCACCTGATGGAGGTGCTAGTGTAGTGGAAGTAGAGGATGCACATGTGTGTCCATGATGAAGATCGACCTGCAGAAAAGTTAGTTCGCACCAATGCCTGTCGATCCTGCACTTCACGTTCAGCTTTACAAGCAAGATGGAATAAACGAGTGATATTATTATACTCCTTATACTCTAGAATGGTCTGAATCTCTCTATTTAATCCACCCATAAAACATGCAAGCATAGCTTCATTCTCCTCAATAATGCCACATCTAATCATGCCAGTTTGTAACTCCTGATAATATTCTTCTACATAATTTTTTCCTTGTCTTAAACACTGCAATTTTTGAATTAATTCACGTTGATAATATGGTGGAACCCAACGAGTACGCATAGCAGTTTTCAAAGCAGCCCAAGTAGCTGGAATAGGATATAATCTACAATGTTCAGACCACCAAACACATGCAAAGCTAGTGAAAGCACAAACAGCAGCAGGAACACGTCTCTCCTCAGGATATTGTAAACATGTAAATCGTTGTTCAGTTTCTAACTCCCAAGTAAGATATATATCAGGAACCTATCTACCCTCAAATGGTGGAATATTCAATTTTGGTTTAGGTAGATGGTCATGATCTCATACCTGAGGGGGAGCCCTACTGTGGGAGTCCTGGTGATGAGGACATCAATACCATTGTTACACTCACAGCCCCTACTGTTACATATACTGGACCAATTACTAGAGCTCGCGCACGCCAATTAAATTACCAGGTACTTTCGTTTCTTGGTAATGATTCTAATGTTCGTGAGATTATGATGCTGCCTAAATTGGATACATTTGTTTTGCTTACAAATGAAGGGCCTAGCTTGGAGAAGGATGAACATTGGAGCAAGAACACGCATGGAGTTGATGGCATGCGCAAGGGGATCAAGAACGGAGTTACAAGTGATGATTTCAGGACTTTGAAGCCGCCATAAGGAGTGCATGAAGCCTTGGACGAAATATACAAGATGCCACTTCATAATATTCGTCCATAGGCTATTCTAGATGCTGCGTCACCTTATTAATGGGCCAGGCCCATGTAATTTCGAAATACTTAAGTATAGGCTATTTTTAGAGTCCGTATGTGTGGGGAAACAAGAGTTAGGGTTGGTTTCGGACCCCACCCTCAAGGGCCACGAAATTCCCCCCTCTTCCTCCATAATATATACAGCCCTTAGGGCGTCGTTTAGACTTGGGTTTTGTTTAGATTAAAAGTTCGCCATAGCTGCAACTTCGCGTACTTCGTTTGTGTCCAACGACCAGACCAAGACGTCACAAAACCCCACCTTGATCAATAAAGCTTTCATCTTATATTCGCAATAACCCGATTGCAATCTCAGTTTCTTGCTTGTTCTTCGTTTGCTCGCAGGAAAACAGGCCCTCGTGGTCAGGTGATCATGCTCCGGCGTGGTCAATAACCCTCGGAAGTTGGTTTAGCGATTGCTAAGGCGCGACGTCTCGCACGTTCGTAGTCGGATCGTCAAGGTCGGGTCGACTCCCACAGAAAATGATAGCCACCATCTCATCGAAACATCGGGACACCTTAGCCTCTATCAGTTGTTGTTGTTGTTGTTGTTGTTGTTGTTGCTATTGCTGTTGCTGTTGCTGTTGTTGTTGTTGCTGCTGCTGCTACTGTTGTTGTTGTTGTTGTTGTTGTAGAGGTGCGTTAGGTGCAGCCGGTGGTGGTGGTGGAAGACACGCGAGCAATTCATTAAACTTGTTGTCGAGCTTTGTTTCAAACGTCTTCTCCATGCCATCTATCTTCTCCATGGCCTCTTCAACTCTGTTTAGCACATCTTGCATCTGTCCACTCATCATTTGCTGAAATTTATCATGCAACTCCTTATTCTTCATGTTCTCCTAGTCAGTCTCGTCGGCTTGTGATCCTGCCATGGTTAGCAGCAATAGAAACACACAATAATATGATCCTACATACTACTAATAAGAGGTGGTGGTGGGTGTCACAAATCCGTTAAGCAAATCTCAAATTCTTACCAGTTCTTACCCAGCAGCAGGCGGTGATCGGCAACCGTTGTAGTCAAAACTCTCAAAAGCTTGGATAGAGCGATTGCCAGGGAGAGTCAAACGCACGACGTAGATGTATGTGGAGCTGGGAAGGCTTATAATATAGTAGCAAAAAATGTCAGCAATAATCAATTCAGAGATGCAAAGTTGAATAAACGCTCAACGACGGTACTGTGCTGGTCCCAGGCTAGACCATGCTAGAGACGCGAGCCTAGAACACTAACAAAACCATGACGCTGCATGTAAACAAGGGAGGAGCACGCTCTGAATTTTTTCTTTTTTTTCTCTTTTTTTTTGCTCCGCAACAATTTTTTTTTTAAAAAGTCTACAAATGGTCTGAAAACTGCCTAGCCAGAATATTCCAGACTTTGTTTTTTTTGAGTTTGGAACTATTTTTCTACTGCGGGTAGCACGAAAGTTCAGGAGTCCTACTGTCATGACTCGAAGTATGGCGTGATATGGAAATCCAAAATAGAGTAACAAAATACTGGACTCGGACTGGTGGCGGAGATGACTCTGGTGGAGCTCGGACTAGTAGCAGCGATGAATCTGGTGGAACTTGGATTGGAGTGATGGCGGCAGATAGGTGGTGGCGTATATGGCAGCGGCGATGAAGTTGATGCGGTGGTGATATATATGGCAACGGCGACGTGAAAACCTGTGAACATAACTCGAAACTCTAAAGGACTAGACGCTAAGACCAGTAACTTGACACGACGATGCAACCGCAAATTCAACAAAACAAATACAGAAAAGATTATGCAAAGGCTCAGATTGGTTCGGATAGGATGAACTAACCCTTATTTTTTGACTTTTTCGTGGACTATAGGTATGAAGAACAGACTTGATCGAAACTACGAAAAAACTGTAAAATCTCACCAAGCAACCTGAAAATCTGATACTACTTGATAGAGGCGAAGGTGTCCCGATGTTTCGATGAGATGGACATCGTTTTCTGTGGGAGTCGACTTTGATGATCCGACTATGAATGTGCGAAGACGTCGCGCCTTAGCAACCGCTAAACCAACTTACGAGGGTTATTGACCACGCTGGAGCACGATCAACCTGACCACGAGGGTCTATTTCCTTCGAGCGAAGAAAGAACAAGCAAGAAACTGAGATTGCAATCTGGATATTGCGAATAAAAGAGGAAAGCTTTATTAATGAAGGTGGGGTTCTGTGACGTCTTGGTCTGGTCGTTGGACACAAACGAAGTACGCGAAGTTGCAGCTATGGCAAACTTTTAATCTAAAAAAAACCCAATGTCTAAACGATGCCCTAAGGGCTATATATATGGAGGATAGAGGGTGAAATTTCGTGGCCCTTGGAGGAGGGGTCCGAAACCAACCCTAACTCTTGTTTCCCCACACATACGGACTCTAAAAACAACATATAATCAAGTATTTCGAAATTACATGGGCCTGGCCCAAAAATAAGGTGACGCGGCACCTAGGATAGCCTCTGGACGAAATATATGAAGTTGCATCTTGTATATTTCATCCAAGGCTTCATGCACCCATTATGGTGGCTTCAAAGTCCTGGAATCATCACTTTTAACTCCATTCTTGTTCCCCTTGCGCACGCCATCATCTCCATGCTTGAACTTGCTCCAAGGTTCATCTTCTTGTCCAAGCTAGGCCCTTCATTTGTAAGCAAAACAAATGTATCCAATTTAGGCAGCATCATATTCTCATGAAAACATTAGAATCATTACCAAGAAACGAAAGTACCTAGTAATTTAATTGGCGTGCGTGAGCTCTAGTAATTGGTCCAGTATGTATAGCAGCAGGGGCTGTGGGTGTAACAATGGTATTGATGTCCTCATCAACCGCCTTCCTGACCCCGTGCGGGGTGTACTACTACACCTGCATGCCGTTCGGACTACGCAACGCTGGGGCGACCTTCCAGCGGCTGATGCACATCGCCCTGGGTCAGCAGCTCGGCAGAAATGCTGAAGCCTACGTCGACGACATCGTGGTAAATCTTGGGAGGCAAGAACCATGATTCAGGACCTGGAGGAGACCTTCGCTAGTCTGCGCCAAGTGGATTTGCGGCTCAACCCGGAGAAGTGCGTGTTCGGTGTTCCATCCGGCAAGCTACTGGGTTTCCTCGTTTCTCACAGAGGGATCGAGGCTAACCCCGAGAAGGTCAAGGCAATAGAGGACATGATCCCACCACAAACTCTCAAGGAAATGCAGAAACTTGCAGGCTGCGTGACCTCGCTGGGGCGCTTCATCTCCAAGCTGGGGGAGCGCGCTCTGCCGTTCTTCAAGTTGATGAAGAAGAACTGCCCGTTTGAATGGACCCTAGAGGCAGATCTGGCATTTCAAGACCTCAAGAGATACCAAACCAGCCCACCGGTGATGGTGGCACCTCACCCCCTCGAGCCTCTGGTGCTCTATCTGGCCGCTACGCCTCACTCCGCCAGCGCGGCGTTGGTGGCGATTCGTGAGGAGCGCCGGGCCAAGAACCCGCAGCTCAATACCGCGTCCCCAGCTGAAATGGTGCAGTCACAAGACGGTGCCGCTAAGGCCAAGATGATGCCCACAGACGATCACACCCCACGAGACGGCGTTCAAGGGCCTGCAGAGGCCTAGATGGGCAGACCAGGCTCCTGAGGTCCCCCCGCCTCAGGAGGCACCACGACATCTGGAGGACACAAGTTCCATTGACGCTCCCGCCCTCGTCGAGCACCCAATATACTTTGTTAGCACCATGCTACGGGACGCGAGGGCACGGTACCCAATGCCGCAGAAGCTCTTGCTCGCGTTCCTGGTGGCCTCACGCAAGCTGCACCATTATTTCCAAGGCCACCCAATTAAGGTCGTCTCAGCCTACCCTTTGGAGAGGGTGATCCGGAGCCCCAATGTCACGGGGAGAGTCGCTGAATCGAACATTGAACTACAAGCATTTCAGTTGGAGTTCAGTACGACCAGGGTTATCAAGGGAGCTGCGCTTGCTGACTTCGTTGCGGAATGGACCGACACTCTGGAGCCCGAAGCAGGCGAGAGCCGATCCCTCTCACCGGGAAATGAAGCGTCGGATGGCTGGGTCATGTACTTTGATGGCGCTTTCGCACGACAAGGCGCAGGGGCCGGCGCTGTGCTCATCTCGCCCACCCAAGACAAGCTATATTATGCCGTGCAGCTCTGCTTCCAGTGGGGCGAGAAGCTCTCCAACAACATCGCAGAGTACGAGGGGTTGATCGCTGGCCTCAAGGCCGCTGTAGCCTTGAGGGTGAAGCGTCTCACCATCAAGGGTGACTCACATCTCCTCGTCAACTTCTCCAACAAGGTATACGAACCAAGGGACGAGCATATGGAGGCATACCTCGCGGAAGTGCGCAAGATGGAGAAGCAATTCCTGGGCCTAGAGCTACAGCATGTGCCACGCGGCACCAACAAGGAGGCTGACGAAATCACCAAGAAGGCGTCGAGGCGGCTATCCCAAGAACCCGGTGTCTTCGAAGAGCGACTCTTCAAGGCTTCGGCGACCCCTGCGGCTGCGGAGACTACATCACCTCGAGAAGAACTCCCTCAGCCATCGGCCTCGAGAGCCCTCGCTTGCGGCCCTACCTTAGGAGCACGTCTGCTCCTGGCGCTCGAGACTTAGGAGGGGTGCCGGACCGAGGAATTCAAGGCATATCTGGTGCATGGGACGCTGCTGGAGAAGGAGGAGGACGCAGAGCGTGTGGCCCGGAAGGCTACGGCATAGTGCATCCAGGACAGTGAGCTATACAGAAAACGACCAAATGATGTTTCCTTGTGCTGCATCTCCAGGGAGCAAGGGAACGAGCTGCTGGCTGACATACATGGTGGAGACTGCGGGCATCACTCATCTTCACGTATCCTGGTTGGCAAGGCATTCCGCAGTGGGTTCTACTGGCCCACGACACTCAACAAGGCGACCGAGCTGGTAAGGTCCTGCGAGGCCTACCAGTTCCATGCCAAGAAAATCCACCAGCCGGCTCAGGGCCTTCAGACTATCCCGCTTTCGTCGCCCTTCATGGTCTGGGGGCTGGACATCCTGGGCCCGTTCCCACGGGTGCTTGGGGGCTACCGCTACCTCTACGTCGCCATCGACAAGTTCACCAAATGGGCAATGGTCGAAACCGTCCGCACCATCCCAGTCGGGTCAGCAGTTAAGTTCATCAAAGGCCTCGTAGGCCGGTTCGGGGTCCCTAACCGCATCATCACCGACAACGACTTCTAGTTCACTAGCAATCTCTTCAAGACCTATTGTGCTAACCTTGGAACGCAGATTTGCTATGCTTCGGTGGCACCCCCAGGAGCAACAACCAAGCTGAGCGCGCTAACACCGAGGTCTTGAGAGGCCTCAATACCCGGACCTTCAAGAATAAGCTCGAGGCCTGCGGCAAGGGCTGGCATGACGAGCTCCTGTCTGTGTTGTGGTCCATCCGCACCACCGCCACCAAGTCAATAAGCGAGACGCCGTTCTTCCTCGTCTACGGAGCAGAAGTGGTTCTCCCTCACGAGGTCAGGCATCGCTCCACACGGGTCCTGGCGTTTGATGAGACATAGCAGGATGCCATGCGGGGGATGGACCTCGTGCAAGGGGAGGAACCCCACCTTGAAGCCTCGCTCCGAGTGGCAAGATACCACCAGGCACTACGACGGTACCACTGTCGTAGCGTCCGCTCCAGGATGCTTGAGGTGGGTGATCTCGTCCCGAGGCGGGTGCTCTCCAAGGAAGGGCTTCATAAGCTCTCATCCATGTGGGAGGGCCCATTTAGGATTGACCGCGTCTCTAGGCCTGGAGCCGCGCGTCTGTAGATGCAGGACGGTGTCCCCATCCAGAACGCCTGGAACATCCAACACCTCCGGAAGTTCTACCCATGAAGCAAGGCCTAGTGCCTGTGAAGGTCTCCGCTCGTGACACTCCCACATAATAATGAGTGGGGTTGTACACGCCCCGGAGTCTTAGGAGTACCGCCCTCGGGCCTCGGGGGCTCCCTCCCACGTCCTAGTGGCAGCACTTAGCTCCGCGCTGGTGAGAAGACTAGACTAGGTGCCGGACGCGGCTGTTCATTTGCTTTCTGTAGTTGGCTTGCCTCTTTTCGTTTAATGAAATTTGGAGTTCCAGCGTTTCTCGTTGGCTTGCCTCTTCTTCCTATTTCTTCCCTCAATCCTTTGTTTTTTGCCAGGGAGGGCGGCAGTTGCCCGACGCTCTCCCTCGCACGCCCCGCGAGGGGGGCTGGGCAGGTAGTATGCGCGTACGCACTCCCATGATCTCTGCGGGGCATTCTCATCTGAGTTCTTGATCAGCGCATCCCCCTTTAGTCCGTGCCCCACGGGTACCGCGACGCGGTGCGTTTGGTCATAACCAGCCCATATGTGAGGCCTCACGCAGGAAGGATTAAAGAATTCCTGACAAGTTTTTGCAGCTTTGCGATGCAGCTTCATAGAGGCTAAGGTGTCCCGATGTTTCGATGAGATGGTGGCTATCATTTTCTGTGGGAGTCGACCTTGACGATCCGACTACGAACGTGCGAGATGTCGCGCCTTAGCAATCGCTAAACCAACTTCCGAGGGTTATTGACCACGCCGGAGCACGATCAACCTGACCACGAGGGTATGTTTCCTGCGAGCAAATGAAGAACAAGCAAGAAACTGAGATTGCAATCGGGATATTGCGAATATAAGATGAAAGCTTTATTGATCAAGGTGGGGTTCTGTGACGTCTTGGTCTGGTCGTTGGACACAAACGAAGTACGCGAAGTTGCAGCTATGG
>NC_053023.1:356738275-356827649 GCF_003073215.2 Triticum urartu
CCGGACAGATCTTCGTATTTGGCGGCTTTGCACTGCGGGCCAATTTGCTTGGCCATCTGGAGCAGATTGAAAGTTACGCCCCTGGCCACCAGGTCAGGTTTGGAAGCTTAAACTACACGGCTGATATCCGTGGAGGTTTGATCTTCGACGGATTCGAGCCTCTTCCTTGTGCGCCACGCGGTCACGATGAGCATGACTTATCTCTCCCATCAGACAGTGTTAAGGAGATCGCACCGTCAGCCGCTCCGACCCTCAATTCGGAGCCAGTTGCGCCTTCCGCGGACGGGTGGATGGACCCCGCCACAGAGGCCTTACCCTCAGCGGCGATCGAGCCTAACAACGACCTTGCCTTGCACGAGAGCCGTGTTGTTAAACTGCTGGATCCTTCTCCGGACACGGACTCCGAACCGCCTGCGCCCATTCCTATCGGATCCGATTGGGTGCCGATCATGGAGTTTACCTCCGCGGATATTTTTCAGCACTCGCCCTTTGGCGACATACTGAACTCATTAAGATCTCTCTCCTTGTCAGGAGGATCCTGGCCGAACTATGTCTGGCAGGACTGGGATGCGGACGACGAAGAAATTTGAGGCCCACCCACCACCCACTTAGTAGCCACTGTCGATGATTCAACCGACATGCTCGACTTCGACTCTGAAGACATCGACGGTATGGACGACGATGCGGGAGGCGAAGAGGAACCACCGCCCACAGGGCACTGGACGTCCACCTCATCACATGACGTATACATGGTGGACACACCAAAAGAAGATGACGACGAGGAACGGAAGGACACACCGAAGGCTTGTCCCCTCGAGAAGCAGTCAAAGCAGCGGCGTAAGCGCCACCCCAAATCCCGCCTCGGCAGAAATAACGATCATATAGACCCAGCGTTGGAACAGGGCGAACCACTGCCGGACCACGGCAATACGGAGAATCAAACCGAACAAACCGATTCTGTCAAGGATAATAGTCCAGAGGACATAACACCGGACAAATGCCTGGAGCAACAAAATTCCCATCAAAGGCTTGTTGCCACCGCTAGAAGTCTAAAAAGCAGAAGCATAGGCTCAAGGCTGCGCAGGACACACTCCAACTCAGATGGAACAAAGTACTCAACACAGCAGCGAAGTATGACGGTAATCGGCCCACCAAGAGCTACCCAAAGCGGAAGCTGCTAGCTGAATTCGATGAGGAGGCCTTAGACCCCCCGCAACCAAAATTAAAATGGCCACCTGGCCGGATAGACGACCTCACGGCCAACATAGAGCGGCAAGCAATGCCGCACATAAGCCAATACGTGATCCACGCGAGGGCTCGCATCAAAAGGACGGCGCAACCAGATCCATCTATGGACCACGCAAGCATGCCCCAACATACGATGCAACATACCAAATATCCGAACACCACGGCACGCCCAGATACAGGGGCGCTGCACACCCCCTATGTTTCACTGATGAGGTGCTGGACCATGAATTTCCAGAGGGATTCAAACCCGTAAACATAGAGGCATACGACGGAACAACAGACCCTGGGGTCTGGATTAAGGACTATATCCTCCACATCCACATGGCTCGAGGAGACGATCTCCACGCCATTAAATACTTACCCCTCAAACTCAAAGGGCCAGCTCGACATTGGCTTAAAAGCCTCCCCGAAAACTCCATTGGAAGCTAGGAAGAGCTCGAAGACGCTTTTCGGGCAAATTTTCAAGAGACTTATGTCCGACCCACGGATGCGGACGATTTGAGTCATACAACTCAATAGCCCGGAGAGTCAGCCCGAAAGCTTTGGAACATGTTTCTTACTAAGAAGAACCAAATAGTTGACTGTCCGGACACCGAAGCCTCGGCAGCTTTTAAGCATAGCGTCCGCGACGAATGGCTTGCCAGACACCTCGGCCAAGAAAAGCCGAGAACAATGGCAGCATTAACAAGCCTCATGACCTGCTTTTGCGCGGGTGAGGACAGCTGGCTAGCCAGATGCAGCACCAGCGACCCAAGCACATCCGAAGTTAGAGATGAAAACGGGAAATCACGACGCAGGAAAAATAATAAGTGTCGGAATAAAGAAGACAGCTCGAAGAGCACGGTGGTAAATGCCGGATTCAGAAGTTCTCGGGCAGGTCAGCAAAAGCCGCCCTCTAAAGGCGCCAGAGATGAACTGTCCAGCCTGAACAAAATTTTGGACCAAGTATGTCAGATCCATAGCACCCCTGGTAAACCCGCTAATCATACCCACAGAGAATGTTGGGTCTTCAAGCAGTCTGGCAAGCTCAACGCCGTACACAAGGGGGAGGATACACCAAGCAAAGATAAGGATGAGCCTCTCAAGCAAGACACTGGGGAATAAAAGAAGTTTCCATCAGAAGTCAAAACAGTCAATGTATTACACGTGATCAAGGGAAGCAAAGCGGCCCTCCCAGATAAATATGCCCAAGGGCCTATCACCGTGAAATCCTGCCACTGGTCGTCTCAACCGGTCACTTTCGACCATCGTGATTACTCAACAAGTATCCGGTGGGCAGGATGGGCTGCCCTGGTATTAGACCCAATAATTGACGGATACCACTTTACACGAGTCCTGATGGACTGTGGCAGCAGTTTAAACCTGATATACCAGGATACAATCCGCGAAATGGGGATAGACCCAACGAAAATTTGCCATAGCAACACTACCTTGAAAGGAGTAACGCCAGGACCAGGGGCTCACTGCACGGGCTCCCTGCTACTAAAGGTTATATTCGGCCTCCCCGATAACTCTCGTAGCGAACATTTAACCTTCCACATTGCTCCGTTCCAAAGCGGTTATCAAGCACTACTTGGACGCGAAGCTTTTGCTCGCTTTAATGCAATACCACATTACGCTTCCCTCACGCTCAAGATGCCCGGTCCACGTGGCATCATTACAGTGAACGGAAATATTAAGCGATCTTTGCGTACCGAAGATAATACGACTGCCTTGGCAGCCGCACACTAAAAACGGCCTCACCAACTAAAGCATTTGATAGGTCGTCAAGACCACGGACGCGGTTAGACGAGTCCGGCGCTGCTGTATGTAATTTGTACCGGATTGATGGCCACACCCCTATTACAAATACAAGGGGCTCAACGCGCGCAGACAAGTGGCAATTTCTACTAATTTTTAGTTATACATGGTTTCTTTAAAAACTATCTTTTTGCACGACAACTTTTTCACCTAAGTTCCTCTCTTTTACAGATGATCATCGTGCTACACCCATCAAGGATACGGCACAACAGAGACACAGGCACAGACATGCAGCAGGGACCCACTCCAAGGATTCTTTTTAGATTAAGACCCTGCGTAAACCTTTTTTTACTATCTCTTGTTGATACACATCCCTCGAATTCTCAGTACAATTGAGAAGGATGCTGACGTCTTGGCATGTGGCCACATCAGAATAATGCATGTACCTAGACACAAGGGGCTTCTTTCAAAGGGCACTATTTAGGCCTGGTTTATACCATAAAGACCGAATACCTTAGGGAGTGTTTGGCATCGCGAGTTTGGCCTTATATGCATCGGCTCCGAATCATTGTCTTTGGTCAAATGTTGGGTTTGCCCGGCTCCTGTGTTTTGGTGCCTTACGTTCCGCTTTATCGGCTAAGGCAGCACCAGGAGAACTACTGCAATTGTGCCCTGCTTCATCCGGACGAGCACCTCAGTAGAGAAAGCCGAAAACTGACTGTCATGATATAGCGTGAGACTGGTCAACCACTCGATGAACTATCAGAATGTTAGAAATCCTCCGCCTTAATGAAGGGCCGTTTTTCGGCCAGGCATGTACGCACCCCGAGATCGGGAGAGTGCGGAGCCACCAGGAGCTATCTAGTAGCCCCACTGTCAAACTCCTATGGCTAAGTGAAAGTGTTAAAGCATTATAGTCCGGTTGCCTCGTTCACTGCGCTATCACCTCCTTAATAGGACCAAGACATTGGGTTAAGTGTGAACACGCGTCTTCTGCGAACACCTCCGCATTATATGCGAGGGGGCTGAAGCCGACGACTGCAATCTTTCAGGTTATATACATGTATACATAAACGGCTGCACAGGAGGCATCATATTACTTTCAGGCAAAAGTATAAACACAACCTTACTATATTTCATAAAAACATTATGTTTACAATGGGAATACATGTCATTCAAACATAATATTCTTTGAGCACTGGGACTCCATCAAACGAGCACCCTCAAGAACTTCTTCAAAATAGTGCTCGGCAGCTGCTCGGCCTATGGCCGAACCTTGCGCCACAACAGTGGTAGCATCCTTCTCCGCCCATTATGACTTGACACGGGCAAAGGCCATCCGCGAGCCTTCTATGCACGCTGACCTCTTCATCGCGTTGATGCGCGACACCGCACCAAGGAACTGCTGCACTAAGCTAAAATAGTTGTTCGGCTTCGGCTTCTCCGGCCACAAATGATCTACAACAGACCTCATGGCGAGTCCGGACAACCTATTGAGTTCGGCCCATTCGGCTAGCTGATCGGTCAAGGGAAGCGGACGCTCTGGAATGTTGAATTGCGACCAGAACAGCTTTTCCACTTCACGATCTGATTGATCTTGGAAGTATTCGACCGCATCGACAGCGCTCACCGCCAGGTCCATATATGCATCTGCCGAACTCCACAGCCGATCCAGAGGGGCATACCACGGATCTCCGAACTTCCTCCGCAGCAGAAAGGGCTTCCCAGCCGCAATATCCCCGGCTTCGCGCAGCTCCTCCTTCTTCGCCCTCATAGCAGAGCGACTGTCTTTGGTCGCCATAGTGGCCTTCTCAAGGTCTGCTGCCTTCACTCGGTTCTCTTCTTCAAGGACCTGGCAATGGTCGGCAGTGCCTTTTAATTCTACGGCCATCTTGGCCATCTTTTCTTTGCTTTCACAATGGGCGGCCTTTTCGGCTCTTAACTCTTCGGCCGCCTTCAAAGCAGCCGCATTACTAACCCTCGCTTGTTCCTTGGCTCGGGCGAGTTCCGCCTGAAGGGTCTCCACGGTGGCAGCTCCGTCTGCAGTCACAACATATTAAAGATACTGGCATCATGCTGCTCTTATTCTGTGACATTGACTAGAAAACATTACTTACCCTGTGATTCGTCAAGCCGCTTGTTAACAAGCTCAATGTCGGCGTCTGCTGCATCCAGTTGCCACTTTAATTCCACAAACTCACTAGTCCGGCTAGCCACCGGAGCTTCCACCACCTGCACATAAAGGCAGTCTGGTTATTCCCTGGGACTATGATCCTCTGTTCACCGCCGTTCTCGACGACAACCAGAGTCTCAGGTGCTACTATCTACATAGGGCACCTAATATGTGCGGTACTATCACATATTATTTCACGTACCTCAAAGCCTGTCAGTAGACTCATAAAGGCTTCGTGTAATCCACTTTCGGCGGACGAAATTCTTTCCATCACCGTACCCATCAGCGTACGGTGTTCTTCTGAGATGGCCGCTCGCCCCAACAGCTCCCTCAGAACATCCGACCGCATACCAGACGATGCCGAACTCTTTTGTTTGCTCTCTTCGAGAGCCGGACGCTGGGGACTTCGGGGGTCTATGGGATTATCTTCTAGCCTCACTAGATCTGGAGAGGCCCTCCGTGACGACACTTCGGGGTTGCCCGCTTCTTGAGAGGAGGAGTCCGGGGGAGGCGTTTCGCTCTCCATCATCTCCGGAAGAAGATCCCTCGAAGACGAGCTCAGCTAAGAAGGGCTAAGACCCGAACTGCAAGATATATGCGGTGGTTATTTTCTCAGAAGAAAGATAGTATACCTTCACTATTAAAGTATTTCTTGGATCACTTACGACTCGTTGGAGGGCTGATCCCCTCGCGGACTTTGTGCGGCAAGAGCACCCCCCGAGGCAGGACCCTCTGTTGGATACTTCTTCTCCCGTTTGGAGGCCTCGGCTTCCGGATCCTCGGAAGAAGTCCTCTTCCTCCCCCAGTTATCCTCCTTTAAGGAGGCGCTCATTCCCTTGGTTGGAACTGGCAGCGATGGGGGCCCGCTTCCGCCCATATTGTTCCCCCCTGTATCTTCCTTCGAGGGCTCCGGGCAAGGTGCGAGCTCGAGCATCTTTTCCAGTACCGGATTTTCCAAACCCTCAGGGAGGGGGGCCGAACACCGAATCATCTTCGCCTTTGTTAGCCAGTCCAAGTCAAAGAGCAATCTCTCAGAAATAACTTCATGATGAATAAAAGATGGTGTGTTCGGCTAGAGGATTACTTACTTGTTCGGCGGCGCAGTTACTGCTCAGGCCCACGTCCTCGGTAGTATCCGGACACTCTATTTGAGGTCCGAAGAATGACTTGTACATCTCCTCATGCGACATTCCGAGGAAACTTTGAATGGCACGCAGTCCTTCTGGGTTGAACTCCCACAAGCGAAGGGGCCGGCATTTGCAGGGCTGGACTCGACGAACCAGCATAACTTGCATTACCACAACCAAATTAAAATCTCCCTCGAAGAGATCTTGAATGCGGCTTTGCAGTATAGGCACGTCCTTGGCTGGACCCCAGCTCAGACCTCTGCTAATCCATGACATCAGTTGTGGTGGGGGGCCCGAGCGGAAGGCGGGGGCAGCCGCCCACTTGACACTTCTAGGAGCCGTGATGTAAAACCACTCCCGTTGCCATAATCCGGACACCTCTGGAAAGGAACCTTTCAGCCACGGAGCTCCTGCCATCTTGCCTATTGACGCGCCTCCACACACTGCATGTTGCCCCTCGATCATCTTCGGCTTCACTTCAAAGGTCTTGAGCCACAGGCCGAAGTGAGGCGTAATGCAGAGGAAGGCCTCACACACGACAATAAATGTCGAGATGTGGAGAAAGGAGTCCGGATCTAGATCGTGGAAATCTAGCCCGTAATAGAACACCAAACCCCTGACGAAGGGATCCAGAGTGAGGCCTAGGCCTCGGAGGAAGTGGGAGATGAACACGACGTTCTCGTTGGGTTCGGGAGTAGGGACGACCTGCCCTCGAGCAGGCAGCCGATGCGAAACCTCGGCGGTCAGGTATCTGGCCTCCCTCAACTTCTTGATATCCACTTTCGTGACGGAGGAGGGCATCCACCAACCTTGAAGGCTGGATCCGGACATGATTGAAGATCCGGAGCACCTGACCTGGGCTTTGGGCGTTAGAACTCGAGGCGGGGGAGGGGTTCGATTGAGCACGAGAGGGAAAAAGCAAAAACCTTGTCCCTTTATAAAGAGGGTGAATATCAAGCGTCCTCTCCATAGCCGTTTGGGACTTGCCTATAATCTAGGAGTCCTAGAAACGGTTGGGTTACCCACGACCGTATTAATGAGAATCCCGTAATTGAGGGAACATGATCTCTGCTTTGACAAGACGTGTCAAGAAACCGCCTCGCGTTATGTGTGGAGCTGATTGAAGAAAAACGGTTCGAATAAGCACCGGGCCATGGCATAATGTCATGTTGCCAAAACGTGTCAGCAGATTAAGATTTGTGTAAATATTATTCTCTCTACGGTGGTATGTGGAACTTATTTTGCAGTGCCGGACACTATCCTTGTGTTCAAAATCTTCTATGAAGTATTCGGAGGAGGAACCCGCCTTGCAATGCTGAAGACAATTTGCACGCCGGACTCGTCGTCATTGAAGCCTGCTTCAGGGGCTACTGAGGGAGTCCTGGATTAGGGGGTGTCCGGATAGCCGGACTATAACCTTTGGCTGGACTCTAGGACTATGAAGATACAAGATTGAAGACTTCGTCCCGTGTCCGGATGGGACTTTCCTTGGCGTAGAAGGCAAGCTTGGTAATATGGATATGTAGATCTCCTCCCATTGTAACCGACCTTGTGTAACCCTAACCCTCTCCGGTGTCTATATAAACCAGAGGGTTTTAGTCCGTAGGACACAACAACCACAACATACAATCATACCATAGGCTAGCTTCTAGGGTTTAGCCTCTCTGATCTCGTGGTAGATCTACTCTTGTACTACCCATATCATCAATATTAATCAAGCAGGACGTAGGGTTTTACCTCCATCAAGAGGGCCCGAACCTGGGTAAAACATTGTGTCCCTAGTCTCCTGTTACCATCTGGCCTAGACGCACAGTTCGGGACCCCCTACCCGAGATCCGCCGGTTTTGACACCGACATCGAGGGTGCCATCTTGGAGCTTAAAAGCGTGGGCTACATACCGGCTAACGTCGCCCACCGTGTCCCGGAGGAGGGCCAGGTCGTCCCCACGGCGAAGCTAGACGAGAGGGTGGTGTTCCTCCCCCACTTCATCTAGGGACTAGGTTTTACTCTCCATCCCTTCGTTAGGGGGTTGATGTTTTTCTACAAGTTGGATTTCCATGATCTCGCTCCAAACCCCTTGCATATCTCAGCCTTCATCGTCATCTGCGAGGCCCTTATTTGGGTCCGGCCACACTTCGGCTTGTGGCTGAAGGTCTTCAACATCAAGCCCAAGATTGTTGATGGCCAACATGTGGACTGCGGGGGGGGGGGGGGGGGGGGGGGGGGGAGCAATGGTCAGTAAACTCCCCCAGGTTGAGTGGCTGAACGGTACTTTCATAGAGACCGCCAAGATCTGGCGGAAGGAGTGGTTGTATATCACAGAACCGCGAGGTGCGGCTTGGACGGAGATCCCTACCTTCAAATACGAATGCCCCACTAGGATGGTCTTGTGGACCAAGAAAGGCCTAGACTGGGGGTCAACCATAGAGGTGGAGTCGCTTCAGAGCCGATATCCAAGATGATGATGAAGAAGGCCGAGTTACCCGATGTGATTCAGATCATGCTTCGCCGGTGAATCCTACCCTGCCAAGACCGAGCCATCCCCATGTGGTCCTACAAGCCTGAAAACCCTACCACTGTACTCTGCTTCTACCGCACCTCCCACGCCAAGTTGTGGAAGGCGCTGTTCAAGCCCCAAAAAGATTGCCCGTCCATGGAGGAAGACATCAACCTTGATGCCACGACACCCCCCCCCCTTGGGAGGTATGACAAGTTTTACTATTATGTTTGGATATTCCTTTTTGACAAAGTGCTGAATTCTTCCTTCTCCCATCCACAGAGCTGGCTAAAGAAAGCTGTGTAGATCGATAGCCCGGCTCCACTACCTCAGGGCCCTAGGATGGCCTTGCTATCGGAAATGCTAGCCGTGGCGCTGTACAAAGCGCCGGAGAAGAAGAAAGGAGAGAAGAGGGAGGCCCATGAAGGCCTTTGTCCCAGAGGACCCTCGGACACTAAGTTAGGGGAAACCCAGGCCCCCTCCGCTCATGATGGAGAGCAAGGAGAGGACGGGGAGGAGAGCGATTCCTCTTGAAGAAGGAAAATGGTCGCATTGGATGACGCCGAGGAGGATCAGCGTCCTCCTACACCGAAGAAGCAATGCAGGGCCAAAGTGGCCTCATCTGACGACAGCTCAGACTCCGCCGACGAGTCTGAGGCTTCTGAAGAGGTTCCCGAAAGAAACCCTAGGGTCAAGCCCAAAGCCCAAAGGTATATACCCGAAGACACACCAGTGCCTCTTAGCAGAACTATGTTCATCTTTGACCATTGTGCTTGCCTTTAACACCACAGCCCGCCACACGACCTTCCCCCTGACAGAGTCTCGGAGGGGGACTCTCCGCCAGCCGAGCTAGCGGAGAGCGTGGCTGCGTTGTTCATGCCTTCTCTGGTCATCGAGGATACCAGGGAGGTATTGTCCAAGGAGACCCCTCCCGGGCCGAACACGGGGGAGGGTGGCAGAGGTGACGCCATTATGGCCGAGGTGAATACCTCGGTCGCCAAAAACCAGGAGGGGAGGACCCCTCTGGAGCACAAAGAGGGGGAGCCTGGTCAACCCGAGCTCTCCTCAAAAACGGTTACGGAGCCACTAAGGCACCAGGAGCCGACTATTCCGGCTACCATCAAGGGAGGAGCGGAGTAATTCCGCCACCCAGCCCGCTTCAGAGCGGGTTCCAACTGGGTGACTGGATGTGGTGGAGGAGGCGTTTACGAACTCCTCCATCACCAAGGAGCAACGTGCTCTGATGGGCATGGTTCTGCAAAGTATTCGGTCCGTGGACAACAGACCGAAGGAAGCTTTCCAAGGCCTTCAAGGTAGGCCATGTAATGCCCTTTGTGTCTTAAGTTTTAGCCTATATGATCATGTAGTCATGTATACAGTAGCCCTCAAGCTCCGAGTGAGTTTGAAAAAACTTGCACCAGGGTCGAATAGCCTAGGGGCATAGCTCATAGCCATACTAAAGCCCAATAGAATGTGGTTGGATTTGGAAAATGCCGACGGAGATCAGAAATTGAACGTGCGGAGGCCTAATATGTTAAGTGTAATGTGCAGACATCGTCTTTGGAGGTGGCTGCCCGGGCCTAGGAATGGGCTGAGCTCAACTGGAGGCTCAAGAGCTCCGACTACGAGCTCGATCGGATTAACAAGCGATTCGACGAGGCGCAAGGTAAGTCCGAATTGGGCTTATTACAATAGCCTGGTGTTTGTTGAAGTTTTCAGGAGTTTAAGCTGGATGGGGTGCAAGTAATATTGCTGCAGCTGTCATTGCTGAGGTCAAAACCCTCAGGGCCGAGCTGAAGAAGGCTCAACAAGAGGCTACACAGCAAAAGGCGGTGGCCGAACAGACGACCGCCGAACTGGTAGCGGTGAAGACCACTAGCCAACAACACGAGGCCAGGGTGGTGGAGGTGCAACAAGAGCTCAAGGATGCCATCACTAAATGTGAGGCCCTTGAGAAAGAAAGTAAGGATCAGGCCTCTGAGCTGACCTCGTTGAGGTCGGCGATCAAGGAGGCCCGGGTGGAGGCGCGAGGCCACCAAGAAGAACTCCGCCAAGTCAGGATGATTGTGGAGGGTAAGCCATACTTACTTCAAAGTTTCTTTGGTGATAACAGATTCGCTTTCCTGACGCGAGTATGGCGTTTCCTAGGAGCTTTCACAGATCTCTCGAGAAGTGTGGCAGATGCAGCGAGGTATTTCTTGTCCCAGGAGGGTAATACCGAGCATAGGCTATTTTGACGCAATTTCAGGCACCCGTGCATCCTCCCCTCCTCAACAATCAGCTGAAGCAGCTAATGGAGTTGCATCGGATGGCGAAGCCAGCCATGAAGGACCTCTGTGTCAAGTTGTGCCCCTCAGAGCCATTGACGAGCAATTATCTTGGCTTGGTGCAGAAGCTATGCGATGCACACCCCAGATTGACGTCTGGAAGTGCTCCCTAGGCATCAAGGGAGCTCGTATGGCCTTCATCAAGACTATGGTGGACTAGCCGAAGATCAAGCCGGCCGATATGGCCACTGGACCCCCGCCCCCTGAGAAGGAGCATAGGCGCCCCGAGCAATATTTTCTCATTATGATGGATGGTGCACGGGCGATAGAGACCCAGTGCTCTAAGGATGTAATTTATGAGTGAATGTACAACCGTTTATCCGAGCAAGTAAAAAATATTTTGTGCTTTATGATGCAACTAGTTGGCATGGTGTAAGATTGTCTATTCATTCATTTCGACTCCTGTGTGGCCCTTTTAAACTGAAAGTTACCAGTCGTCGGCTTTGACCCCCTTGTAGATACTGCGAAGGGTGTTTGTTCCCTAACAGTCTTATCCTTAGCTGATGTCTCGGTGCCTGGAGGCGGTACTGTGTAGGAGAAATGAGGGAATCAGACTATGTGGTTTTAATGCTTTCACATGGCCATAGGAGCTTGACTACGAGAGCTAGTTACTAGCCCCTAGTGTTTCATGATATTCGACTGTGCCAAGGTTGATACCACCATCACTTGGTTTCCATGACAGTAAACCCTTCGCGTGACGCGAAATAACCTCCATTGATTTTTAGTTTGGCACTTGTCCTCGGATTGCTGATACGTCCATTTTGCATCAAGCTTTTATATCAATATTTATTGCATTATGGGCTGTTATTACACATTATGTCACAATACTTATGCCTATTCTCTCTTATTTTACAAGGTTTACATAAAGAGGGAGAATGCCGGCAGCTGGGATTCAGGGCTGGAAAAGGAGCAAATATTATAGACCTATTCTGCACAGCTCGAAAAGTCCTGAAACTTCATGGAAGCTATTTCCAGAACATATAAAAATACTGAGCGCAAGAAGTTCCAGAGGGGGGCCACACCCTGGCCACGAGGGTGGGGGGCGCGCCCCCTGCCTCGTGGGCCCCCTGGTGGCCCTCCGATGCCCATCTTATGCTATATGGAGTCTTTCATTGAGGAAAAAATCATAACCAAGCTTTCGGGACGAGACTCCGCCACCACGAGGCGGAACCTTCGCGGAACCAATCTAGGGCTCCAGTGGAGCTGTTCTGACGGGGAAACTTCCCTCCGGGAGGGGGAAATCATCACCAACGATCCTCTCATCGGGAGGGGGTGAATCTCCATCAACATCTTCACTAGCACCATCTTATCTCAAACCCTAGTTCATCTCTTGTATCCAAACCTCAGATTGGTACCTGTGGGTTGCCAGTAGTGTTGATTACTCCTTGTAGTTGATGCTAGTTGGTTTACTTGGTGGAAGATCATATGTTCAGATCCATTATGCATATTAATACCCCTCTTATTATGAACATGAATATGCTTTGTGAGTAGTTACGTTTGTTCCTGAGGACATGGGAGGAGTCTTGCTATTAGTAGTCATGTGAATTTGGTATTCGTTCGATATTTTGATGAGATTTATGGTGTCATCCCTCTAGTGGTGTCATGTGAACGTCGACTACATGACACTTCAGCATTGTTTGGGCCTAGAGGGAGGCATTGGGAAGTAATAAGTAGATGATGGGTTGCTAGAATGACAGAAGCTTAAACCCTAGTTTATGCGTTGCTTCGTAAGGGGCTGATTTGGATCCATATGTTTCATGCTATGGTTAGGTTTACCTTAATACTTCTGTTGTAGTTGCGGATGCTTGCAATAGGGGTTAATCATAGGTGGGATGCTTGTCCAAGTAAGGACAGTACCCAAGCACCAGTCCACCCACATATCAGATTATCAAAGTACCGAATGCGAATCATATGATCGTGATGAAAACTAGCTTGACGATAATTCCCATGTGTCCTCGGGAGCGCTTTACATCATATAAGAGTTTGTCCAGGCTTCTCCTTTGCTACAAAAAGGATTGGGCCATCTTACTGCACCTTATTTACTTTTATTACTTTCTACTCATTACCAATTACCTTATCACAAAACTATCTGTTACCGATAATTTCAGTGCTTGCAGAGAATACCTTGCTGAAAACCGCTTATCATTTCCTTCTGCTCCTCATTGGGTTCGACACTCTTACTTATCGAAAGGACTACGGTAGATCCTCTATACTTGTGGGTCATCAATTGCCGACCAGTTCTCACTTATTATGACAGTCAGTTTTTGGCTTTATCCACTGAGGTACTTAACCAGGTGAGCTAGAAGTACAATCACATCGGTTCTCCCTTTACCTTCTTAGCCGAATAATGCAGAACGTAAGAGGGAAAAGACAGGAGCCAGGCAACCCAACTATTGACCAAAGACATAATTTGGAACCGATTCCTATAATGCAAAATCCGCGACGCCAAGCACATAAAAAATAGTGCCAAACTGATTCTTAAGGAAAGTTTTGCAGTTGAGCCCCCGGTCTATTAGCCGATCGCATCTTTTGAAAAGGCATGTATTGAACTAGTTTGTTTTGGCATGATAAACTGGTAAAAGGTATGCAACATAAATGGCTGCAATGAGACCATGGAAAATATGGTATTTATTTCTGATGAACTACTTACGTCCAACCTTACAATTCAATCTGCCGAAGCAACTATACATATACTTTAAAAATGTATTTGATAGAGAAAAGGTTTACACAGGGCCTCTATGAGTGGTTTGACGTCCCTACTGCACCCTGTTGCATGTCTGTGCCTTTGCTCTTTGGTAGGGTTCCGTACACAGGAAGGATAGAGATCGGCGAGCGGGCCCTTGAGAGAGGGTCTTGAGAAGCTGCTGCAATATATCAGATTTATGCTAATCAGGTCCTAGATGCTACCTGTTAATAGTCCAAACACATATTTCGCTGTGGTTCCGTCGAACCAAGTACTTGGGCCTTCAATCGTTTTGCTCCCACAACTGCCCATGGAATTTTAAGTGCAAAATTGTGTACCCGAGGTACGTATTTCGTGGATGAAGAGGTTGTGCTGTGGGGAGCGTATCCCTATTTAGGGTGAGTGCAGGAAGGCTCTAGAAGCGGTGCTATGGCTCGGGCTCGTTTGTCTGCGTCTAGCGCCTTGATGTGAGCCTGGGTCTTTGACGCCTCTTTGCCGGCCTAGATTTCAGCCGCTAGAGCTAATGTGTGCTCCTCAGTTTGGAGCGAGCGCTCGGTGTTGACGTTAACGGTAATTACACCCTTAAGTCCAAGCATCTTGAGCTTCATATATGCATAGTGGGTACGACATTGAAGCGAGTGAACATTGTATGGCCGAGGAGTGCATGGTAACCACTGCGAAAAGGGACGATGTCGAAGATCAAGTCCTTGCTGCGGAAGTTGTCTGGCAAGCCGAGGACTACCGACAGGGTGACAGTGCCCGAGCAGCATGCCTCGACGCCTGGGATTATCCCTTCAAAGGTGGTGTTGCTAGGTTGGATCCTTGATGGATCGATTCCCATCTTCCACACTGTATCTGAGTAAATCAGGTTGAGGCTACTACCTCCATCCATAAGGACTCTTGTGAGGTGTTATCCATCTACAATGGGGTCGAGCACCAGAGCCACCATTCCTCCATGACGGATACTGGTCGGGTGGTCTCTTCGGTCGAAGGTGATTAGGCAAGCCGACCATGGGTTGTATTTCAGGGCCATCAACTCTATGGCGTAGACATCCCGAAGTGCCCGCTTCCGCTCCTTCTTGGGTATATGTGTGACATAGATCTTGTTCATAGTTTTTACCTCGGGAGGGAATTGTTTCTGGCCGCCATTGTTTGGCCCGCGAGGCTCGTCATCGTCCTCGCTGCGGGGACCCTTGTCTTGTTCCTTGGCTGTAAGCTTGTTGGCCTGTTTGATCACCCAACAATTATGGTTGGTGTGGTTGACGACCTTATCTGAGGTGCCATGGATCTGGCATTGTTTGTCTAGGATCTTATCTAACGCGATCAGGCCATCCGGTTCCCTTTAGAGGGATTTTTTGCGGTCCTGACTTGGGGTTGCTTAATCTGACAATTACTACCGTATCATCAGCTTCACTGCCGTTGTGCCGTCGCTTGTTCTTGTTGTGCCATGGTTTTCCATTCCCGTCCCGGACTTCTGACATGTCGGGCTCGTCTGTGTGGTAGGTGATGACCCAAAACTATAGGGGATCAATCGTAGTCCTTTTGATAAGTAAGAGTGTCAAACCCAACGAGGAGTAGAAGGAAATGACAAGTGGTTTTCAGCAAGGTATTTTCTGCAAGCACTGAAATGGTCAGGAATAGTTAGTTTGTTAGCAAGATAATTTGTAACGGACAAGTAACGGTAACAGTAAATAAAGTGCAGCAAGGTTGGCCAATCCTTTTGTGGCAAAGGACAGGCCAAAATAGTCTCTTATAATAAGCAAAGTGTTCTTGAGGGCACACGGGAATTTCATCTAGTCACCTTCATCATGTTGGTTTGATTCACATTCTCTACTTTGATAATTTGATATGTGGGTGGACTAGTGCTTGGGTGTTGTTCTTACTTGAAAAAAATGCCCCACTTATGATTAACCCCCTCGCAAGTATCCGCAACTACGAGAAAAGTATTAAGATAAAATCTAACCATAGCATTAAACATTTGGACCCAAATCAGTCCCTTATGAAGTAGGGCATAAACTAGGGTTTAAGCTTCTGTCACTCTAGCAACCCATCATCTAATAACTACTCCATAATGCATCCCCTTAGGCCCAAATATGGTGAAGTGCCATGTAGTCGACATTCATATGACACCACTAAGGGAATCACAACATACATATCATCAAAATATCGAACACATATTAAGTTCACATGATTACTTGCAACATGACTTCTCCCGTGACCTCAAGAACAAAAGTAACTACTGACAAATGATAATCATGCTCAAGATCATAGGGGTACTAAATAGCATAATGGATCTGAACATATAATCTTCCACCAAATAAACCATATAGTAATCAACTACAAGATGTAATCAACACTACTAGTGACCCACAGGTACCAATTCGATGTTCCGTTACAAAGATTGAACACGAGAGATGAACTAGGGTTTGAGAGGAGATGGTGTTGTTGAAGATGTTGATGGAGATTGGCCTCCTAAAGATGAGAGGGTTGTTGCTGATGACGATGGCTTCCATTTTCCCCTTCGGGAGGGAAGTTCCCTCAAGGGAATCGCTCTGCTGGAGGGCAAAAGTGCCCCTGCCCAATTTCCTCCTCGAGATGGCGGCGCTCCGTCCAGAAAGTCCTCCCCTTATTTTTTCTAGGTCAAAATGACCTATATACCAGAAGATGCACACCGGAGGTGGGCTAGGCTGGCCACAACCTACCAGGGCGCTCCTGGGGAGCCTGGCACTCCCTGGTGTCCTGTGTTCACCGGGTGGCCCCCCCTCTGGTGGTTATTTGCTCCGGCATTTTTCATATATTCTAAAATAATTCTTCGTAAATTTCCAGCTGATTTGGAGTTGTACAGAATAGGTAACTCTGACGTAACTTTTTCAGGTCCAGAATTCCACCTGCCGACATTCTCCCTCTTTATGTAAACGTTGCATATTATGAGAGAAAAGGCATTAGAATTACTGCATAAAGCATTATTATGCATAAAAACATTATTATGCAAAATGGATGTATCAACTCCCCCAAGCTTAGACCTTGTTTGTCCTCAAGTGAAAACCAAACCGAAAAACATGTCCAATTGCTTAGAGAGAGAGAGAGGTGTCACGCACAATATGCGATCCTATCTGAGAGGAACTTGAAGGTCCCACCAAGGATAGAGCTGCATATTGAAACTCTTTCGCAAGGTCGATATCATTATGTCGTACCATTACATAATAGCTGGGGATACATACAAAGGCATACAAATGCCTCAAGAATACATCAAACTTCATACATAAGAACAACATCCGACTACGGATGCAACACAAACAGGAACTCAAACGACATCCACCCTGCTAGCCTAGGCTACCAACTAGGAACCTATCCCAAGATCAAAGAAGAAGAACTCCAAAACAAGTAAACATCGCTCTCACATCACGATCATCGCACTACCTGCACCTGCAACTGTGGTTGTAGTAATGTGTGAGCCATGAGGACTCAGCTATCCTATTACCATGGGTATCAAGACTAGCAAAGCTTAACTATTATGGAAAGGATAAGTGCTGAGGTTGCAGCAAGTGACTAAGCATTAAATGGTGGCTAACTTACGAGTACCAGAATAAGATGAGAAACTACGCAAACGGTCACAAACTAGTAATGATCAAGAAGTGATCTTGAACTACATATGTTCAAACATAACCCCACTCTGTTCTCTTCTCGACTCACTCAAAAGGAGACAGTCACGGTTACGCACGCGGTTGTTGTATTTTAATTCAGTTTAGTTCAACTCCAGTACAACCGGATATTAAAAAATTACCATCTACCACATAACCGTGGGCACCGCTCTCAAAAGTTTAAACCCTATAGGGGTGTCCCAACTTAGCCCATGACAAGCTCACGATCCGCGGAGACAATCCTCCATCTCGGGACCCTTTGATCAGACTCAGAATCCTGATGCACAAGACATTTCGACAATGGTAAATCAAATCCAGCAAAACCTCCTAGCGTGCCGACACCCTGATAGTAGTCGCTCGTATCTCATCTTAGGCCATGACCGGATGAGCACAATGTACAACAACTAAGACCCTAGTTTCCCCGGGGGAAGCCGCACACGACTCTAGTTTGGGACCAACACCATCGGCACTGGCCCCCTGTATTATGTTAAATTACTCCTCGGGTAGCGCTAAATACCTATGCGTCAAATTTAATATCAGGTTTAGTTATTATGTTGAGCAAATGGTAAAACCAATGTTGGGCCTTGCTGGAAGAGTTTTATTCAAAGAGAACTGTTAAGAGGGGCCCACAAACCCTCATCGTGTTAGGGATGCAAAATCAAGGAACATAACACTGGTATGATGGAAACTAGGGAGGCAAACCAAAACACCAGGCAAAAGGCCAAGCCTTCCACCCTTTACCAAGTATATAGATGCATTAATTAAATAAGAGATATTGTGATATCCCACGATATCCATGTCCCAACATGGAACGAACTGCAACTGCACTTGCAACTAGCAACACTATAAGAGGGGCTGAGCAAAGCGGTAATATAGCCAAACAACAGTTTGCTGGGATGGTGGAAAAAGGTTAGGTAGGTAGCGCAACATAGCGATAGGATCGAGACAACTAGCATAGCAAATATAATGGTGAGATCAAAGGTGACGGTCTTCTTTCCTGAAATCCCGCTAGGAAGAAGATTGAGTCCACGAAGAAGACGAACCCACATAGTCGAACAAATCCTCACAATCACAATGTTACTAGAACTATCAAGAAGAAGCAACAACGGGAAGAAGCAAACAACACGGTAAACACACCATCACATAAACATGGCATGATGCACAACCATGTATGGTGCATGACCGGTTTAATGAGTCATGGCATGGCAAAGTGCAACAAACTATTCTACAAATTAAGTGGGGCTCGCATATTGATGGAACACCGCATTCAAGTTATTTAGTTTGCTCTCGTCTAGGAACAAGACACGATTAAATGTTGGTTAACATGTAAAGAGGTGAAGCATAATTAAACTACTTATCTAGGCAAGTTTAAATGAGGCTGGAAATAACAAACAACAATTCCGGAAAATCCCCACATGCATATTTCAAAGTTGGCATCGTTCTGACTAAAACACAATTTTAATGTTGTTAAATAGGGAAATAAAATGCACCAAGTTAATCTATGCATTTTTTCTAGACAAGTTACATATATAGTTTATTTAATTCAGAGCTACGGTTATTTAGTTATGAAATAAACCATTTTAGCATATCATTTAAGCAAATTAATACAAACAACAAGTTTAAACATTTTAACATGGATGAAAGTTGCTGAATATGAAAGTACAGGAAAATCTGAGCATGATGCATATATGACAAGTTTTATTTGGAAGCATGGTTATTTAGTTATTGACAATTCAAAATGATGGCATTTCTATAATTATGCATGCACTGAAAATAGAGAAAAACTCTGAGATGAAAAAAAACGTGGGCCAGATTGCAGCAACCGGCAGCGGCCCAGGAGGAATTGGCCCGAGTGAGCGCTGAGTGTGTGTGCGTGCAACAGTAAACGAAAAACAGAGCAAAAAATTGGGGTTCCTGGGACTCAAACCTGAGACCCCTCACATGGATAGTGGCTGCGCTAGCCACTGGGCTAGCTATGTGATCGTGATGCAAGGGGAGATCGATAGAAGATAAGGCATATGCACATTGTGACCAGGACCAAAACTGAAGCGTGCACACGGGGATTGCCAACGACGGAAGCCAGCATCAACCCCTGCTATGGTTGCAGACGACCAGCGGGAGTGCGGAAACGTGCCAGGGTGCATGTGTTCGTGCAAAGAGCTGCGGAAGGAGGCATGTGTGGATGCATAGGTGGGGTGGGTAGGCGTGCGTTGAGGCCAAGCCTCGCTGGACATGGGTCACATGGCTACGGCCATGGCTGCCGACTGGAACGAAGACGACATGCATGGATGCGTGCAGTGTGGGGCGAGCATGGAGGCTGTGTGAGTGGAATCAACGAGCAGAAGCAGCGACATGAGCACGAGCTCAAACTCGAGATCGCCCATGGCGGACGAACTCAGGGCGCGAGTATTGGCGACTAAGACGACGAAATCAAAGCGGAAGAGGGGCTGGGAGGAGCGGCTGCTCACGAGGGGCTCGAGGGATACAACGAGGAGGCCGAGAGATGAAGGAGTGGGCGACGATGAGCTGCTGGTTGGGGTGACGTCCTTAGGTCCGAGAAGCAGAGGAAGCAGGGGAAGAAGGCGTCGATGGACTTGGCGTCTCCGGCCTTAGATCGCAACGGGAACGGGGTTGTGGGGGTGTCATGGTGCGCGTAGAGGAAGAAGGGGCCGGTGTTGGAGCTCCTTCGCAGGAGGAGAGCCGCGGCACGCCTCGACCATGGCGATGGCTTCTAGAAGCAGGAGGGGTAGGGTGCGAGAGGGGATTTGTGGAGAGGTGGCGGCGCGAAGGGAAGAGGGAGGAAGTAGAGAAACCCTACGGCGAGCCCCGGGGCGGCTTTATAGAGGGGTGCACGGGCTCAGGCTCAGCTACGGTGGCCATGGCGAGCGTGTAAAGCATAGGAAGAGAGGTAGGAGAAAGGTGGTGAGCACTACAGTCTCGCCCACTGACCGATGGTTTCCGCGTTGCCACGTTGGATGAGTGAAAGATAGGGTTGGCTGTGTTTTGCATGAGAATAGGAACCGGAGGGCTAAGCGGGCTGCTGCTGGGCTACTGCAACTACTGCTGGGCTCTCTCTCTCTCTCTCTTGCTACATTTATTTTCCTTCCTTTTTTTCTTCAGACAGAAAACTTGGAAGAAAAGAAAGGCAAGGGAAGATATGGAATTTGGCAGGGATGAAGATATTTATGGAGTCCTAGAAATATGCATAATTTGGATAAACTAGTTTGAACATTTTTAAGGATATAAAAATAATTAAAGTTTGAATTTAATTCAAACTTGAGCCATTTTTGAACCCAACCAAAACAAGTCCAAAGGACCTGAAATTTGGCAGAGAGGCTGTAGGGAATGTGCAAGATTGATAGGGAAAGAATGAACATTTAACCCGGACAGGAAAATGCCACTTGCAATAAATGGGTGAGAATTGAAAGGAAGAAGCTTGTGATGGGGTGTTGCACTTGATTATATTTTAGATGGAAAGGGCAAGATGAAACAACAAAGAAGATGCGGAGAAGGAGTTCACAAAGATAACAAGCACACAACAAAACTTTGAGATGCAAACCAAGGCATGATGCTCATGATGCAAATGCAACAAAAATGACATTGGCAATAGCACATCATGAAGCATAGAACAAAGCAAGTGAGACGACCATGGCAAGCAAGCAAGGATGGCACAATTGAATATAATATAAGATGAACATGATGCAAGAAGCAAAATATGTCAATGGCACTCATCAAGATCATGGCAACAAACAATTGAAACACACAACGACGACGAAATAAATGGAAGGTAACTAGAGCATCGGTCTCGGGGTGTCACAACACTCTCCCACTAACAAGAGATCTTGTCTCGAGATCTTAGGAACGAGACAGAAGAGGAATAGATAAATGAATGAAACGAAAGAACCTTGAGATATTGAAAATACTTGGAAGAAAGGGTACAACGGAGATGAAAGAGATTAAGGCTCTCCGGTAAAATGAGGAAAACAAGGAAATACGACGAGAACCAAGATCTTGAGTGACAAGAGAGACATTGAAACCACTCCTGTTAAGCGAGATAGACAAGGAATAATAAAAAGAAAATTTAGAGAGCACTCTGGTTCAACATGGATGGAATAGAACTTGAACTCGACAAGATGGAACGATACTTGACGAGAGCAACAACACAATGCCTCCGGAACAATTGAAAGAGTGTAATGAAAAGAACAGAGGAGAAAACAACATCTTCTATCGCAAATGAATTTGAAAAGCATCCTTATAACTAAGGATTGAACGGAGTTGTTGGAAAATCAGCAACAAAAAGCATAAGAACTTGAGGTGAATTTCTGCCACTACGAAATGGTTGAATAGCTGAGAAGAACGAAGAAATGCAAAACTCCAGTTCAAAATAATGCAGAGAATTAATTGCACCTCGAGACGCAAGAAGAAAAGATACTTGAGCTCCTCCAACAAGAATCTTGGTGAACACTTGAAGAATGAATTAAATTCTTAATGAACCACCATGAAGAACTCCAGTAACAAAAGGATTATAGAAAAGAATTGAAGGTTGAAAAGAACAAGATTTGAAGACTGCAATGATTTTAGATGGAGCTTTCCAATGATATAACCGAGAAAACTTGGAATTCCGGAAAGGAAAATATGAAACACTTGAACCAAGAATTTTTGCCATGATGAACTCCGAAAGAAGGAATTAATCACTTGGAATAAACAAGAATATGAATTATGTTATGCATATCCTTCACCAATTAGAATTGATGAAAAGCAACGGATTTGGCATACTACTTATTCTTCTTTGAAAGGATTAAAGAGAGAGATATAGCGCAAACTTAAATAAGGTCTTCAGCGAACCACCAGTAGGATTTTGGAAAGAACGAATGAATTGATATGGTAACACAGGAAAAGGAATCTTGAACGAACCACCATAAGAATTTGAAAAATAATAAGGAAAGGAGAACAAAACATCATGAAGAATTAGATACAAACAAAGATACTTGAGGGGATTTAGATACAAGAGAATGAAGAGATCACAAGCTTATTAAAGAATACTCGAATGAGGCACCGGTAAGAATGGGAAAACGAGAGCAGAAAGCCGAGAATGAGTAATATTCCGAAATGATGCCCTTAGGGTGATCAAGAAAGGAAAGAAACTCCTGAAAAGCTTCGGATGGGCATGAAAGAATTCTGACAAACGAAATAATTCGAGAGGATAGCATGAAGCTAGAATCATGAATCTTCAAGAGAATAGACAAGTTTTGGAGGAAAACTCTTCTTCAGTCTTCAATTGTTGAGAATGATAATGAGGAACACCACCAAAATTGTTGAGATACTCCGGAAGAATGAAAAGAGGAAATGTTGAACCAAAGATGAAAAGAATTTGGAAATGATCTTGGAGAAGGCATGTGACTGATGGAATCCATTTTTATGTCATACTTGAAAAGAATATGAGAATAACTCTGGGGAAATTAGAAGAGTCAGGTAAGATCCTTGGAAAAGACATGGGGGTTAGGGCCCATTGGAAAGAAACACCGTTGGAAAGGATTGTTTGAATGAGAAATGGTGCACCGGAACCATTGATAGACTCGAACGAGGTGATAACCTCAAATTAATTTGAACACAAACACGAATGTTATGAGATGTCTTGAGCACTCCAGAAGAATAAACTGGCAAGAGGTGAATGAGCAAGGGGAAACACTTCGGTCAATGAAAAGAATGTGATCAACCCGAAAATTGGAATTGAATCCATCGGAAAAGAAAACAAGAAGAACCATGATTTGACGAGAATTCACTGGTTGAGACAATTGAGGGAAGACTGATGAGGCTCTACACGAATGAAATTGATGCTCGAATAGAGGTTCAAACTCCGGGAAGAAAAGTGGTGGGAGGGCAGGAAAAACAAAGGAAACTTGGAACTGGGAACCGACGAATAACTTGAAGAGAAAAGCATTGGTTGAAATAATCGAGGAAAGAATGCAAAGGCTTCGCACAAGTAGGATGGATACTCGATTAAGGACTCCAGCTCCGAAAAAAAAAGGGGGGGGGGGGGGGGAAGAAAGAAAGACAACTCCAGACGCCATTGTTTATCTTCGGATGGGGAAACAACATCGTTGAGAAAGAACTAAGGACTGATCTTGCAAAAGACAGAGAGGGCCGAATTAACTCGAGGAGAAGTGCGGCAGATGAAAAGAGGATTGAAAATACAACAATCAAAAGAAGCCTATGTGATCCCAAAAAAATTGAAGGGGTAGAGGAGTAAGTCAAAATACCTACGTCAAGATTCCTTACCAGAGCAACGAAGGGGCTGAGGAGTAAAAGTAATTCCTACTCCCCGATATTACTAGACTCCAAAAAAGGTTTTCTTCTAGACTCGACAACGACCAACTACGAACAATCAAGGGGGCTCCTATGGTCGGCCGAGGCTCTGATACCAACTTGTCATGCCCAATATGCGATCCTATCCAAGAGGAACTCGAAGGTCCCGCCAAGGATAGAGCCGCATATTGAAATGCTTTTGCAAGGTGGATATCATTGCATCGTACCATTACATAATAGCTGGGGATACATACAAAGGCATACAAATGCCTCAAGAATAGATCAATCTTCATACATAAGAACAACATCGGACTACGGATGCAAGACAAACAAAAATTCAAATGACATCCACCTTGCTAGCCCAGGCTACCGACCAGGAACCTATCCCAAGATCGAAGAAGAAGAACTCCAAAACAAGTAAACATCGCTCTCACATCACGCTCATCACATTACCTACACCTGCAACTGTTGTTGTAGTAATCTGTGAGCCATGAGGACTCAGCAATCCCATTACCATGGGTATCAAGACTAGTAAAGCATAATGGTTATGGAAGGGATAAGTGGTGAGGTCGCAGCAAGCAACTAAGCATTGAATGGTGGCTAACTTACGAGTACCAGAATAAGATGAGAAACTACGCAAATGGTTGCAAACTAGTAATGATCAAGAAGTGATCCTGAACTACTTACGTTCAAACATAACCCCACCATGTTCTCTTCTCGACTCACTCGAAAGGAGATAGTCACGGTTACGCACGCGGTTGGTGTATTTTAATGGAGTTTAGTTCAAGTCCACTACAACCGGATATTAAAAATTCCCATCTGCCACATAACCACATGCACGACTCTCGAAAGTTTAAACCCTGCAGGGGTGTCCCAACTTAGCCCATGACAAACGCACGATCCGTAGAGACAATCCTCCATCTCGGGACCCACCGATGAGACTTCGAATCCTGGTGCGCAAGACATTTCAACAATGGTAAAACAAATCCAACAAGACCTCCCGGCATGCTGACACCCTGATAGTAGCCGCTCGTATCTCGTCTTAGGCCACGACGGGATGAGCACAATGTACAACAACTAAGACCCTAGTTTCCCCGGGGGAAGCCGCACACGACTCTAGTTTGGGACCAACACCATCGGCACTGGCCCCCTGTATTATGTTAAATTACTCCTCGGGTAGCGCTAAATACCTATGCGTCAAATTTAATATCAGGTTTAGTTATTATGTTGAGCAAATGGTAAAACCAATGTTGGGCCTTGCTGGAAGAGTTTTATTCAAAGAGAACTGTTAAGAGGGGCCCACAAACCCTCATCGTGTTAGGGACGCAAAATCAAGGAACATAACACTGGTATGATGGAAACTAGGGCGGCACGAGTGAAACAAAACACCAGGCAAAAGGCCAAGCCTTCCACCCTTTGCCAAGTATATAGATGCATTAATTAAATAAGAGATATTGTGATATCCCATGATATCCATGTCCCAACATGGAACAAACTTCAATTGCACCTGCAACTAGCAACGCTATAAGAGGGGCTGAGCAAAGTGGTAACATAGCCAAACGACGGTTTACTGGGATGGTGGAAAAAGGTTAGAGGCTTACCATGGCAATTTTGGAGGCTTGATAAACAAGTGGTAGCTAGCGCAACATAGCGATATCATCGAGATGACTAGCATAGCAAAGATAGTAATGATATCCAAGGTGACAGTCATCTTGCCTGAAATCCTGCTAGGAAGAAGATCGAGTCCATGAAGAAGACGAACCCACGTAGTCGAACAAATCCTCACAGTCGCAACATTACCGGAACTATCAAGAAGAAGCAACACCGGAAAGAAGAAAATAACACGGTAAATACACCATCACATAAACATGGCATGATGCACAACCAAGTATGATGCATGTCCGGTTTAATGAGTCATGGCATGGCAAAGTGCAACAAACAAATCTACAAATTAAGTGGAGCTCAATATGCAATGAGGTGCATATTGATGAAACACCACATTTAAGTTATTTAGTTTGCTCTCGTTTAGGAACAAGACAATATTAAATGTTGGTTAACATGGCAAGAGGTGAAGCATAATTAAACTACCTATCTAGGCAAGTTTAAATGAGGCCGGAAATAACAAACAACAATTCCAGAAAATCCCCATATGCATATTTCAAAGTTGGTACTGTTCTGACTAAAACACAATTTTAATGTTGTTAAACATTGAAATAAAGTGCACCAATTTAATCAATGCATTTTTCTAGATAAGTTACATATATAGTTTATTGAATTCGGAGCTACAGTTATTTAGTTATGAAATGAACAATTTTAGCATATCATTTAAGCAAATTAATACAAACAGCAAGTTTAAACATTTTAACATGGATGAAAGTTGCAGAATATGAAAGTACAAGAAAATTTGAGCATGATGCATATATGATAGGTTTTATTTGGAAGCATGGTTATTTAGTTATTGACAATTCAAAATGATGGTATTTCTACAATTATGCATGCACTAAAAATAGAGATAAACTCTGAGATGAAAAAAACAAACGCGGGCCAGATTTTGATAACCCAAAAGTATAGGGGATTACAACAGTTTTCGAGGGTAGAGGATTCAACCCAAATTTATAGATTCGACACAAGGGGAGCCAAAGAATATTTGAAGGTATTAGCAGCTGAGTTTTTTTAACCATGAACAGTACGAAAGGATCCTACTGTATTAATATATTAAAATAATGGGCACACTGTACAATGGGTATTTATATGGGGGGAAGAGGCAGGGTACATCTTGACAACTTTGTGACAAGTCAACTAAATGAAACAGAGAGCAACAACTATAGAGAGTGTACAAAGTTCACTACAAAGGGCCTACACTCCTCTTTGACTCTGCGTTGAAGAAGCCCGAAGTCTTTCTTGAATCTGTCCAGCCAGGAGTTGAAGGATGGTGTTATTGCTCTAAAGTGTTTGTTATTTCTCTCCTTCCAAATGCTCCAGGATGCACAATGAATTTCTCCAAGAACATAGGAGCGGGATGACTATTTTTTGAGCCTCAACAGCTTGCAAGCGACCATGGAAAGGTTTCCAATTAAACCCAAGCTTATCCCAGCATAGCTTACTGAAAGAACAGTTGAAGATCATGTGTTCCACCGTTTCCTCAATATTCATTCCACATAAGAGGCCATTGTGGTCATCTCCTATGTTATAGTGCCTTCTTTTCAGCATCTTCCTCGTATTGAGCCTATCATGGAAGAGCATCCAGGCAAAAACATTCAACTTCATCGTGCATTTTGATTTCCAGACCCAGCAGAACACCTAGTGAACCTGGACGTCTTTGAAGAAAAATCTATAGTAATCAGTTGATTTATAGATGGTCTTGCCCCACGTGTAGTGCCAAATGTCCGAGGCCGTCGTAGAGGGCTGTAGTTCAGCTGCAATTGTTTGCATGTCTCTGACCTCGCAAAGGCTTTAGGGGTCAAGGGTAGGTGAAATGTTTCCCCCAGTGACATGATCCCAAAGAAGTCTTTGACAGAAACATGTTTGTCCAATGAGTGGGAGAAAGCACGAGGATGGGACTCTTGAATAATTGGCCCCGCCCACAAATCTTTCTAAAACAGAGCCGTGGTGCCACACACAATATTGACTTGAGAAATACCTCTAAACTTAGGAGTGAGCTTGAGTACGTCCTTCCACCAGAACGAGCCAACCGGCTCACAAGCGTGTGGAATTTTTTGGGCGTAGTACGAATCCCATGTGAGTTGCACCCAAGGGATATCCATCTTGTTGTAGAATTTATGCAGGAATTTCAAAAGCAATGCTTCATTCTATATTCGAAGATTGACAACTCCAAGTCCTCCCTTATTTTTTTGGTTTACAAACCATGTCCCAGGCAGCCAGAGAGTTGCATTTATCTCCTTGTTCCGTCTTCTTGATCCATAAGCATTTGCGCCTAATCTTGTCCAGAAGTTCAATGAGCTTGGGTGGTTAATGTAACATGCACATTGCATAGATAAGAAGCGAGGTAACCGTGGAGTTGAGGAGAGTCAGATTGCCAGCATGGGACATAAGGGACAGTGTTGAGGACAAACTTCTTTCAACCGTGCTGACTAGGGGCATAAAGTCATGAATGGTAGGCCGAGACGTGCCCAGAGGCAGGCCAAGATAGGTAAACGGCATGGTACCAATTGTACACTCAAAGATAGCAGCAAGTTGTACAGCCAGATCCGTGTCCAAGTTTATGGGAATTAGTGTTGACTTGTGGAAATTGATCTTAAGGCCTATGGACTGTGCATATTTGGTGAGGACGCCTTTAATAATCAAGGCTGGATGAGGGCAAGCCGGCATGAGCAGAAACATATCATCGGTGTATTGGACAATAGGGTAGTCCATTTGTCTGTTAGACGGGAAGGGAAGCTGGATTTTACCCTCCCTATAGGCTTCATTAATGCCAGATTGAAGGAGGTCGGCTGCCAGTACGAAAATGAGTGGAGACAGCGGATCGCCCTGTCTGACACCACGCCTACAGTGGAATTGTCTGCCCGGAACACCGTTTAGGAGGATTGAGGATCTGCCCAAACAGAATATTGAATTTATCCAGGACAACCACTTTTCATTAAAACCCACATGTCTCATAATGTTGATCATGGGGTCATGCTCGATGGTGTCGAAGGCTTTGGCGAAATCTAGCTTTAGCAGAACGATCGGGCATTTGGAAGCTTGGCATTGGTGGATGTATTGGAATGTCCATGCAAGGCAATCTTGTATAGATCTTCCACGTATGAATCCATATTGGTTACGATGAATAATTTTCAGAATGACCTTCTGCAGACGGTTGGCCAAGAGCTTAGTTGTAACACCCTCAATGCGACTATAGCTCCCACGTGTCGAGGCACGACTTAGAGACATAATTGCATTTAAGGCATATGTCGCAAGTTAGGCAATCTTCACAACATCCCATGTAATATGATAATAAAAGGGGAGATAACATAGTTGGCTTACACTCGCCACGTCAATCAAGTACATAAATAACATTACATCATCCAAAACACTCATGGCCCGACTACGACGCCAAAATAAAGAGAACCCAACATGCGACAACGGTCCCAATCACCCCCAATTGGGCACCACAACTGATCATCGGGAAAGGAAACGTAGTATCGTTGAGAGTCTTCGTCGAACTCCCACTTGAGCTCATACGCGTCTCCTGGAGCGGAATCATCGGGCCCTGCACCTGGTGTAATAGTAATCTGTGAGCCACGGGGACTCAGCAATCTCGCACCCTCGCGATCAAGACTATTCAAGCTTATAGGTAAGGCAAGGTAAAATATGAGTGGAGCTGCAGCAAGCGACTAGCAAGTATGGTGGCTAACTTATTCGCAAAAGAGAACGAGAAGAGGAGGCAAAGCACGAGCGAGAAGCTAGAGAACAACCTGCACAAACATTACTCCAACACCGTGTCCACTTCCCAGACTCCGCCGAGAAGAGGCCATCACGGTAACACACTCAGTTGATCCATCTTAATTAATTAAGGTTCAAGTTATCTACAACCGGACATTAACAAATTCCCATCTGCCCATAACCGCGGGCACGGCTTTCGAAAGTTCAATCCCTGCAAGGGAGTCCCAACTTAGCCCATGACAAGCTCTCACGGTCAACGAAGGAATAGACCTCCTCCCAAGACGTTCCAATCAGACTCGGTATCTCGGTAACTCAAGACACTTCGACAGGTTAAAACAAGACCAGCAACACCGCCCGAATGTGCCGACAAATCCCGATAGGAGCGGCACATATCTCGTTCTCAGGGCACACTCAGATGAGACTAGCTACGAGTAAAACCAACCCTCAAGTTTCCCCGAGGTGGCCCCGCAGGCAGCTCAGTTCGGACCAACACTCAGAGGGAGCACTGGCCCGGGGGGGGGGGGTTAAAATAAGATGACCCTTGGGCTCCGGTAACCCAAGGGAAAAAGAGGCTAGGTGGCGAATGGTAATACCAATGTTGGGCATTGCTGGAAAAGCTTTAATCAAGGCGAACTATCAAGGGGTTCCCATTATAACCCAACCGCGTAAGGAACGCAAAATCCGGGAACATAACACCGATATGACGGAAACTAGGGCGGCAAGAGTGGAACAAAACACTAGGCAAGAGGCTGAGCCTTCCACCCTTTACCAAGTATATAGATGCATTAATATAGCAACATAATATAATGATATCCCAACAAGTAAATAAATGTTCCGACAAGGAACGGCTCCAATCTTCACCTGCAACTAGCAACGCTATAAGAAGGGCTGAGCAAAGCGGTAACATAGCCAATCAATGGTTTGCTAGGACATGGTGGGTTAGAGGTTCAACATGGCAATTGGGAGGCTGACAAGCAAAAGGTAGGCATCATAGCATTGGCATAGCAAAGAGCGAGCAAACTAGCATAGCAAAGATAATAGTGATTTCGAGGGTATGATCATCTTGCCTGCAAAGCTGTCAGAGTTGACTGGATCCTCAAAAGCAAACTCAACGGGATCCTCGTTAGTGAACTCATCTCCCGGCTCTACCCAAACAAGACAAACAAGCAACAAGGATACAATCAACCACGTGCAAGCTCAAACAATAAGATGCAATGATGGTATGCTATGCGGGATGCGATGCGGGATGCAAAATGCAAGATATGACAGGAAATGCATGAACCTGGCCTCAACTTCGAAAACCAAGTGTTCCACTGGAAAGATGAGATGAAATCGCTTGAAAACGATATAAAGAACGCCGGAATCGGAGTTACGGTTTGGAAATGGCAAGCGATTCAAATATGACACCGGTCTGCGATTTACAGCAAGTAGGCATGTAAATGCAATGAAATGAACATGCTACAGCACCCAAACATTACAACAAAGTACATGGCAGGTATGCACACAAGATGCTTAACAAGAGTCTAGCACTGAGCTACGGACAAATCATCAATTAACAGGTTCAAACAAGCATGGCAAAAACGCAAATGGTAAAACAGATCTCAGACTTTGTGAAATTGACACTTGTCTGGAATTTCAGATCATATAGCCCTCTTTGGAGCAACAAAACAACATGCTACAGGACCTGAACATGACAAAGAAAGACATGGCATGGAGCTACTCAACAAGCTTAACAAAAGTCCCTTAGTGACCTTGAGCCAAAAGGGATCACAAAATATAGTAACAAGCACACGAACATAGCAAAAACATAATCAGTTTTCAGACTTAGTGAAAACTGGGACATGCTAAAACATAACTCACTAAGGCATGTTTACGAGCTCGATGCACTCACCACGGTGCAAGTCATGGCAAGACAAGCATACATCCTTTAAGAAGGCACAAAATAAAAGCTAGACATGGCAAGAACAATGGCATAGCATGCACGTATCAACTACAATAACATCGGCAAAATCGCAAACAAGTTGACGATCTGCCCATATTCACAATGAAGCAAAAGTAGAGCTCGATTGACTCAAGCTAGGGTGCTCCATAATTGCAAACAAAGACATGTATGGATAGAGCACTACAATATTAAAAAAACTCCCTTACTGATCATCCTCAAAAAAGGCACGGATCACTAGGAAATAGCATGAACATATGGCTTCATGAACTAAATAATCCCAGACTTGGTGAAAACTACTAAGTCCCAGAAAACAGATTTACCGGGTGCCTCACTTTGCAAGCTTGTACAAGTCACCACACACATCCTAAAAATGCATGGGTTGCACCTCTGGAAAGATAACAAGATGCTTAAAAAAACATATGAAGGACTCACAGGCATATCATGCACACAATAATCATGGCAAAAATGACAAAAGTCTAAGATGAACTAGCAGATCTGACAATTAACTCATGAAGCCTCCTTCTAACAGCATTTCGGGCATCAAGATGAGCTCAAATGAAAATGATGCAATGGAATGAAATGATGAGCTCGTCGAGGCGAACATTTAGATATACTATATGTCCAAAACGGAGCTACGGATGCGAAGATATAGCCGGTCAAAGATTGCATAAAAAATTAACGGAGAGGCAAAAGTCAACCCTAGGGTTTTCAGATCTGAGATCCGGATCGGCACGGATTTCGGAGCACGCCGGAGTTACTGTAGCTGTCCGCCGGAATCAACGGAGGAGGAGGCCGGCGGCTTGCCGGAGCTGCGAGGGAGGCCCGGGGCGCGCGGGGAACGAGGCGGCGGCGGCGGTGGTCGACCGGGGCGGTGGCGGCCGCCAGGCGAGGCGCGGGACGGCGCTGAGCTTCGGGGCGGCGGGCCCTCGCCGGCCGGAACAGCGGCGGCGCAGCAAGGTGGGCTCAGCCATCGGCCGCGGGGAGGACGACGCGGGCGCGGGCGGCGGCCTCTAGCCCGAGCGGCGGGGAGGAGGGCCGGAGATGGGCCTCGGCGGGCCGTGGCGGCGGCGGGCGCCGGTTGCCACGTGGCAGCGCGGGAGAGGGCGGCGGGATCCGTACGTTGTCCGGCTTCGTGGGACACGTCCGGCGGCGGCGGAGATCTGGTTTTTTAGGGTTTCGTGGGAGTAGAAGATCCGAAAACGGGGGGGTCTATTTATGGGCATAAGTGGAGCTAGGAGAGTCCAAATGTGGTGCGGTTTTCGGTCACGTGATCGTGATCGAACGCCCTAGGACATGGAGAAGAGTTTGGTGCGTTTTGGGCCAAATTGGAGGGGTGTTGGGCTGCAACACACACGAGGCCTTTTCGGTCCCTCGGTTAACCGTTGGAGTATCAAACGAAGTCCAAATGGTACGAAACTTGACAGGTGGTCTGCCGGTAGTAAACCAAGGCCGCTTGGCAAGTCTTGGTCCAATATGGAAATGTTTAATCCCCACACACGAAAGAAAGCTAGAAATGACCACCGGAGGAGAACGAAGCACCGGAATGCAAAACGAACAACTGGGAAAATGCTCGAATGCATGAGACGAACACGTATGCAAATGCAATGCACATGATGACATGATATGAGATGCATGACAAAGACAACAACACACGGAGACAAAAAAAACCCGAACCCGAGGAAATAAATAACTTAACACCGGAAACGGCAAGAGTTGGAGTACAAATTGGGAAAGTTACATCTGGGGCGTTACAACACTCCACCACTACGAAAGGATCTCGACCAGAGATCTAGGACTGAAAGAACGCCGGGTACTCAGAACGGAGGTGATCCTCGCATTCCCAGGTAGCTTCACATTCGGAATGGTGTGACCACTTGACTTTGAGAAATTTGATTGACTTGTTGCGAGTCTTGCGTTCAGTCTTTTCAAGAATAGCAACTAGGTGCTCACGATAAGAGAGATCTTCTTGGAGCTCAATGTCCTCGAAGCTGACGGTGCGGTCAGGAGTCTTGAAGCACTTTCGAAGCTGAGAGACATGGAACATGTCATGAACATTTGCAAAGTTTGAAGGAAGCTCGAGTTGATAGGCGAGGTCGCCTCTCTTGCTGACAATCTTGAAAGGTCCCACGTATCTAGGGGCAAGCTTCCCTTTGATACCGAAGCGACGAGTACCTTTCATAGGAGAGACACAGAGGTAAACATGATCTCCGATCTTGAAAGCCAAATCACGGTGCTTACTATCATAGTAGCTCTTCTGACGGGATTGGGCTGCTTTGAGGTTATCTCGAATGACTTTGCACATTTCTTCTGCCTCTGTGATTAAGTCATTACCCAAAAGCTGACGTTCACCGGTTTCAGACCAGTTGAGAGGGGTACGGCACTTCCTGCCATACAGAATTTCAAAAGGGGCCTTGCCCAAACTTGCTTGAAAACTGTTGTTGTAGGAGAATTCAGCATAAGGAAGACAATCCTCCCACTTCATGCCGAAGGAGATCACACAAGCCCTGAGCATATCTTCAAGAATCTGGTTGACACGCTCGACTTGACCGCTTGTTTGAGGATGGAAAGCTGTGCTGAAACGGATGTTAGTGCCCATGGCCTTCTGAAAAGAATCCCAAAACTTCGAGGTAAAGATGCTGCCACGGTCTGAAGAGATCACTTGAGGAATACCGTGCAGAGAGACAATGCGAGAGGTATAGAGTTCCGCCAATTGAGCTGCAGTGATTGACTCTTTGATAGGCAGAAAATGAGCCACTTTGGTGAGTTTGTCGATGACAACGAATATAGCATCATTGCCATGCTTGGACTTTGGAAAACCCAGTCACGAAGTCCATCTCAATGTGGTCAAACTTCCATTCTGGAATGGCAAGAGGTTGGAGGAGACCAGCTGGCCTTTGGTGTTCTGCCTTCACTCTTCTGCAGACATCACATTCATTCACGAATTGAACGATCTCCCGCTTCATTCGAGTCCACCAATAAGCTTGCTTAAGGTCCTGATACATCTTCGTGCTCCCAGGGTGGATGGAGAGGAGAGAATTCTGAGCCTCGTTCATGATCACTTTACGGAGGTCACCTTTGGGCACAACAATACGATCCTCAAAGAAGAGAGTGTCCTTGTCATCAAGGCGGTAGCACTTGTACTTGGACTGACTCTTGGCAATCCCAATCTTCACCTTTTTCACCATAGCATCAAGAAGCTGGGCTTGGCGAATCTGGTCTTCTAAGGTAGGAGACTTGAAGGTTGGCGAGGAAACCTTGAGGAACAACTTGCAGATTAAGTTTGCGGAAAGCTTCACAAAGCTCGGGTTGATAAGGCTTGAGAATCAGACTGTTGCAGTAAGCTTTCCTGCTCAAAGCGTCAGCAATCACATTAGCCTTGCCTGGAGTATACTCGATACTCGGATTATACTCTTGAATCATTTCGACCCATCGAGTTTGCCTGAGGTTGAGATTAGGCTGAGTGAAGATGTACTTGAGACTCTTGTGATCAGTGAAAATGTCCACTTTTCTTCCCAATACAAGATGTCTCCAAGTCAAAAGAGCATGCACAACTGCCGCCAACTCGAGATCATGAGTGGGGTTGTTCTTCTCATTAGGCTTCAACTGGCGAGATGTATAAGCAACAACTTTCTTCTCTTGCATCAATACTGCGCCAAGACCTTGGAGAGAGGCATCACAAAAGACCTTGTACGGCTTGGATTCATCAGGCGGAGTCAGAACTGGAGCAGTGATCAATTTCTCTTTCAAAGTGTTGAAAGCAATATCACACTCCGAAGAACAAATGTACTTGACGTGCTTCTGAAGAAGATTTGAGAGAGGCTTTGTGATCTTAGAAAAGTTTTCAACGAATCTTCGGCAATAGCTTGCGAGACCGAGAAAACTGCGGAGTTGCTTCACATTCTGAGGAGGTTCCCAATTCACAATTGCAGACACCTTCTCAGGATTCACGGCAATGCCCTTGGCAGAGATGATATGACCAAGATAAAGAACCTCATTAAGCCAAAATTCACACTTGGAGAACTTGGCGTAGAACTGATGTTCTCTGAGCTTATCGAGAACCAAACACAAATGCTTGGCATGATCTTCCTTGTTCTTGGAGAAAACCAGAATGTCGTCGAGATAGACCAAAACGAAGTCATTGGTGTAGGCATTGAAGATGAAGTTCATCATGCGAGAGAACGTCGGAGGAGCGTTGGCGAGGCCAAAATACATGACAGTGTATTCATATGAACCAAAGCTTGTTCTGAATGCTGTCTTGGGAATATCTTCTTCACGAATGCGAATCTGATGATAGCCCATACGGAGATCAAGCTTGGAGAATACTTGGGCACCTTTGAGTTGTTCGAACAACTCATTGATGTTGGGAAGTGGATATTTGTTCTTGAGGGTCTTCTTGTTCAATGGACGGTAATCAACACAAAGTCGGTCCGTTCCATCCTTCTTCTTCACAAAAAGAACACCACAACCCCACGGAGAAGAACTAGGCCGGATGAGACCCATTTTCTCTTGCATATCGAGTTGCTTCTTCAGCTCCTTCAACTCTTCAGGTCCGAGCTTGTAAGGACGTTTGCACACAGGTTCCGTGCCAGGCTCAAGATCAATAACGAATTCAACTGGCCGGTGCAGAGGCATTCCTGGAAGCTCTTCTAGAAAGACGTCTTGATATTCGCAAACGACTGGAATTTGAGAGATGGCATCCAATTCACCCTTCTCATTGAGAGAAAACAGACGGATGGAATTATCCCGAGCGGCAAAGACAATTACATCCTCCGACGAATGAGTCAATTGAATCTGCCTGGCTGCACAATTAAGCTGAGCCTTGTGCTTAGAAAGCCAATCCATCCCGAGAATAAGATCAATATCCGAGTTACCAAGAACCATTGGAGAAGCCAGAAACTTGAAATCACCCATCAAGATAGAAATATCCGGAACCATCAAACTAGAACTCAGACGCTTAGCTGGAGAGACGACTTGCATAGCTCTAGGTAAAGCCTTAGTACTAAAATTGTTCTCCGATGCAAATGGGAAAGACATGAAGGAATGCGATGCACCAGAGTTAAAAAGTACTTTCGCGGGAATATCATTAACAGGAAGGTTACCCATGATCACATCTGACGAGTCCTCTGCCTGAGCTGCATTTATCAAATTGACCTTGGCATGCTTGGGGTTATGCTTGACCACAGCTGTAGTTGTCGATCTGACAGGAGGAGGAGGAGGAAGACGCCTCTGGTTGAGACACTTGTTGGCATAGTGACCCTTCTGTTGGCACTTGTTGCACGTGACCTCTGAAAGCGGATGGTGATACGAAGCACTCGATCTTGGAGCTTGAGACGAAGTCTTGTTCTGAAATCCAGGGTTGGGGGGGTGGGAAGAACCACTGCCACCTTTACTCTTCTGCTGATATGGCTGACGGAACGGAGGAGGAGGAAGCCAAAACTTCTGCTGCTTGGCCACTTGAGTAGAGGAAGAAGGAGTAGCATCTCTGACTCGCTTCTTGGAAGCATCACACCTCAACTGAGCAGCCTCTTGCTTCAGTGCCATGTTGTAGAACTCATCGTATCTCAAGGGCTCGAAGAGAACAAGAGCGAGCTGAATATCTTCTCTGAGACCACCCCTGAACTGATATATCATGCTCTTCTCATCAGGGATGTCCTGCTTGGCAAAGCGGGCGAGCTTCTGGAACAACTTGTTGTAGTCATAGACAGACAAAGAGCCTTGCTTCAGATTGCGGAATTCCTCACGCTTGCTTTCAACCACGCTCCGCGGAATATGATGAGCTCGGAAATCTCGACGGAAATCATCCCAAGTGATAACACGTCCACCTCTGGAGTCCTTGTACTGCTGGAACCATTCTGCAGCTTGATCTTTGAGTTGGAAGGAAGCGAACTTGACAAAGTCCTCAGGCCTGACGTTACTGCACTCGAAATGCTTGCACAGATCCACAAGCCAATCGTCAGCATCGGTTGCCTCAACACAATTGCTGAAAGTCTTTGGCCCATTAGCAAGGAACTGGTTGAGTGTAGCAAAGTGACTCTGATTGCTGCCTTGATTCCCTTGACTGCCTTGATTGCGCTCTTGAAGAATTTGCATGATCAGCTGTCTGTTTGCATTGGTTGCGGCCATCACAGCTTGCCGTGCCTCTGGAGGAGGTGGAGGTGGTGGCGGATCAGGATTCGGAGTCGTGCGCGTTGGAGGAGCCATCCTGAAGAGCTTGACCACCATTAGCACATTGACAGATAAATATTGAAGCTGAATCCAACGGCATGAAAATTGCAACTTATAGTATTCACATCCGAACAAAATGAACGAATGCATTCCTCTTGAAATGGTCACATATCCATAAATTGAGAAGCCACGTAGAATTAAGGTAGAGAAATAAATCAACAAGGTACGGATCAAGAACGAATAATCGGTAAGAAATCCCAATCTAAAACCAATATCCATGGAAGAAAAACTAGAGCTACTAGAATTCCCACCTATGAAACTTCCGAACCTTTCCGGTTATGCAATCAGGTGTTGGAGATACAGGGGAAGCATAATATCTCACCCAAACTAGCAAATCCTACATCCAGCTGTATCCATCCTTCAACACATAACCAAGAAACCTTTGGAAACCATCTACCTCAACCTTCGAAAAGCATCCGTTATACAAGTTATGGCGATACTCCCGAACTCCCACCCCAGTACTGGGTGGCGTCGAGGTTATCTCACCAATGAACTGCATAAAAGAGATTTTCGATGTCGGCGTACTAGACTCAGGTATTCCAGAACTGCAATGATAAAATTATGATGACAACACCTCAGAGCTCAACTCCCGGGACACTTCCACTAAACCCTGACAGGAGACACCAAGACAATGTTCTCATCATAAAACCATCGGAACGATTCCAAGATACCCGCGTGATCCTAAATTTTTTTTTAGTGAAATTTGAGAAGAGAAGAGTCAAAACTCTACGTCAGGATGCCTTACCAGAGCGATGAGGAGACTGGGAAGTAAAAAGAATTCCTAAACTCTCCGATATATAATTCCTAAATGACACAAAACATTTTTCTAGACACAACTCGGCCGCTAATAACGATCAAGCAATGGGGCTCCTAAGGTCGGGGAAGGCTCTGATACCAACTTGTAACACCCTCAATGCGACTATAGCTCCCACGTGTCGAGGCACGACTTAGAGACATAATCGCATTTAAGGCATATGTCGCAAGTTAGGCAATCTTCACAACATCCCATGTAATATGATAATAAAAGGGGAGATAACATAGTTGGCTTACACTCGCCACGTCAATCAAGTATATAAATAACATTACATCATCCAAAACACTCATGGCCCGACTATGGCGCCAAAATAAAGAGAACCCAACATGCGACAACGGTCCCAATCACCCCCAACTGGGCACCACTACTAATCATCAGGAAAGGAAACGTAGTATCGTTGAGAGTCTTCGTCGAACTCCCACTTGAGCTCATACGCGTCTCCTGGAGCGGAATCATCGGGCCCTGCATCTGGTGTAATAGTAATCTATGAGCCACAGGGACTCAACAATCTCGCACCCTCGCGATCAAGACTATTCAAGCTTATAGGTAAGGCAAGGTAAAATATGAGTGGAGCTGCAGCAAGCGACTAGCAAGTATGGTGGCTAACTTATTCGCAAAAGAGAGCGAGAAGGGGAGGCAAAGCACGAGCGAGAAGCTAGAGAACAACCTGCGCAAACATTACTCCAACACCGTGTCCACATCCCGGACTCCGCCGAGAAGAGGCCATCACGGTAACACACTCAGTTGATCCATTATCATTAATTAAGGTTCAAGTTATCTACAACCGGACATTAACAAATTCCCATCTGCCCATAACCGCGGGCATGGCTTTCGAAAGTTCAATCCCTGCAGGGGAGTCCCAACTTAGCCCATGACAAGCTATCACGGTCAACGAAGGAATAGACCTCCTCCCAAGACATTCCGATCAGACTCAGTATCTCGGTATCTCAAGACACTTCGACAGGTTAAAACAAGACCAGCAACACCGCCCGAATGTGCCGACAAATCCCGATAGGAGCTGCACATATCTCGTTCTCAGGGCACACTCAGATGAGACTAGCTACGAGTAAAACCAACCCTCAAGTTTTCCCGAGGTGGCCCCGCAGGCAGCTCAGTTCGGACCAACACTCAGAGGGAGCACAGGCCCGGGGGGGGGGTTAAAATAAGATGACCCTTGGGCTACGGTAACCCAAGGGAAAAAGAGGCTAGGTGGCGAATGGTAAGACCAATGTTGGGCATTGCTGGAAAAGCTTTAATCAAGGCGAACTATCAAGGGGTTCCTATGATAACCCAACCACGTAAGGAACGCAAAATCCGGGAACATAACACCGATATGATGGAAAGTAGGGCGGCAAGAGTGGAACAAAACACTAGGCAAGAGGCCGAGCCTTCCACCCTTTACCAAGTATATAGATGCATTAAGATAGCAAGATAATATAATGATATCCCAACAAGTAAATAAATGTTCCGACAAGGAACGGCTCTAATCTTCACCTGCAACTAGCAACGCTATAAGAAGGGCTGAGCAAAGCGGTAACATAGCCAATCAACGGTTTGCTAGGACATGGTGGGTTAGAGGTTCAACATGGCAATTGGGAGGCTGACAAGAAAAAGGTAGGCATCGTAGCATTGGCATAGCAAAGAGCGAGCAAACTAGCATAGCAAAGATAGTAGTGATTTCGAGGGTATGATCATCTTGCCTGCAAAGTTGTCAGAGTTGACTGGATCCTCAAAAGCAAACTCAACGGGATCCTCGTTAACGAACTCGTCTCCCGGCTCTACCCAAACAAGACAAACAAGCAACAAGGATACAATCAACCACGTGCAAGCTCAAACAATAAGATGCAATGATGGTATGCTATGCGGGATGCGATGCGGGATGCAAAATGCAAGATATGACAGGAAATGCATGAACCTGGCCTCAACTTGGAAAACCAAGTGTGCCACTGGAAAGATGAGATGAAATCGCTTGAAAACGATATAAAGAACGCAGGAATCGGAGTTACAGTTTGGAAATGCCAAGCGATTCAAATGACACCGGTCTGCGATTTACAGCAAGTAGGCATCTAAATGCAATGAAATGAACATGCTACAGCACCCAAACATGACAAAAAAATACATGGCAGGGATGCACACAAGATGCTTAACAAAAGTCTAGCACTGAGCTACGGACAAATCATCCATTAACAGGTTCAAACAAGCATGGCAAAAACGCAAATGGTAAAACAGATCTCAGACTTTGTGAAATTGACACTTGTCTGGAATTTCAGATCATATAGCCCTCTTTGGAGCAACAAAACAACATGCTACAGGACCTGAACATGACAAAGAAAGGCACGGCATGGAGCTACTAAACAAGCTTAACAAAAGTCCCTTAGTGACCTTGAGCCAAAAGGGATCACAAAATATAGTAACAAGCACACGAACATAGCAAAAACATAATCAGTTTTCACACATAGTGAAAACTGGGACATGCTGAAACATAACTCACGAAGGCATGTTTACGAGCTCGATGCACTCACCACGGTGCAAGTCATGGCAAGACAAGCATACATCCTTTAAGAAGGCACAAAATACTAGCTATACATGGCAAGAACAATGGCATAGCATGCACGGATCAACTACAATAACATCGGAAAAATCGCAAACAAGTTGACGATCTGCCCAGATTCAGAACGAAGCAAAAGTAGAGCTTGATTGACTCAAGCTAGGGTGCTCCATAATTGCAAACAAAGACATGGATGGATAGAGCACTACAAGATTAACAAAACTCCCTTACTGATCATCCTCAAAAAAGGCACGGATCACTAGGAAATAGCATGAACATATGGTATCATGAACTAAATAATCCCAGACTTTGTGAAAACTACTAAGTCCCAGAAAACAGATTTACCGGGTGCCTCACTTTGCAAGCTTGCACAAGTCACCACACACATCCTAAAAATGCATGGGTTGCACCTCTGGAAAGATAACAAGATGTTTAACAAAACATATGAAGGACTCACAGGCATATCATGCACACAATAATCATGGCAAAAATGACAAAAGTCTAAGATGAACTAGCAGATCTGACAATTAACTCATGAAGCCTCCTTCTAACAGCATTTCGGGCATCAAGATGAGCTCAAATGAAAATGATGCAATGGAATGAAATGATGAGCTCGTCGAGGCGAACATTTAGATATACTATATGTCCAAAACGGAGCTACGGATGCGAAGATATAGCCGGTCAAAGATTGCATAAAAAATTAACGGAGAGGCAAAAGTCAACCCTAGGGTTTTCAGATCTGAGATCCGGATCGGCACGGATTTCGGAGCACGCCGGAGTTACTGTAGCTGTTCGCCGGAATCGACGGGGGAGGAGGCCGGCGGCTTGCCGGAGCTGGAGGGAGGCCCGGGGCGCGCGGGGAACGAGGCGGCGGCGGCGGTGGTCGACCGGGGCGGCGGCGGCCGCCAGGCGAGGCGCGGGATGGCGCTAAGCTTCGGGGCGGCGGGCCCTCGCCGGCAGGAACAGCGGCGGCGCGGCGAGGTGGGCTCGGCCACCGGCCGCGGGGAGGACGACGCGGGCGCGGGCGGCGGGGAGGAGGGCCGGAGATGGGCCTCGGCGGGCCGTGGCGGCGGCGGGTGCCGGTTGCCACGTGGCAGCGCGGGAAAGGGCGGCGGGATCCGGACGTTGTCCGGCTCCGTCCGGACACGTCCGGCGGCGGCGGAGATCTGTTTTTTTAGGGTTTCGTGGGAGGGGAAGATCCGAAAACGGGGGGGGTCTATTTATAGGCAATAGTGGAGCTAGGAGAGTCCAAATGAGGTGCGGTTTTCGGCGATGCGATCATGATCGAACGCTCTAGGACATGCAGCAGAGTTTGGTGGGTTTTGGGCCAAATTGGAGGGGTGTTGGGCTGCAACACACACGAGGCCTTTTCGGTCCCTCGGTTAACCGTTGGAGTATCAAACGAAGTCCAAATGGTACGAAACTTGACAGGCGGTCTGCCGGTAGTAAACCAAGGCCGCTTGGCAAGTCTCGGTCCAATCCGGAAATGTTTAATCCCCACACACGAAAGAAAGCTAGAAATGACCACCGGAGGAGAACGAAGCACCGGAATGCAAAATGGACAACGGGGAAAATGCTCGAATGCATGAGACGAACACGTATGCAAATGCAATGCACATGATGACATGATATGAGATGCATGGCAAAGACAACAACACACGGAGACAAAAAAACCCGAACCCGAGGAAATAAATAACTTAACGCCGGAAACGGGAAGAGTTGGAGTACAAATTGGGAAAGTTACATCCGGGGCGTTACATTAGTAATGAGTTTAAGGCATCAATTTAGTAGTGTGATTGGCCTGTAATCATTAACTGTGGATGGAGACACATTCTTCGGGATCAAAGTAACCAATCCATCATTAACGCTCTGGATATTAAGTGTTCCTGCATGGAATTGATCACACAACGAGTAGAAGTCTGCCTTGATGATTGGCCAACACGCTTTAAGGAAAAGACCACTAAAACCATCCGGGCCAGGGGCCCTATCACCTGGCATTTCTTTAATGACCAAGTAATTTCCTCATGCGTGAAGGGAAGAGTTACGTGATCAAGGTTTGCATTAGGCATGATTAAAGAAGGGAGATCAAATTGCATTTGAGTGGGGCTAGAGGTGCCTAATCTGTCCGAATAAGAATGGAAGAGGAGGGCCTCTTTGCCATTGTAATCTTCCACCACTAGGCCATGAGGAGTTTTGTAACACCCCAGTTGTAAAACTTCCATAATTGGAGATGTACCCAGCCTTGTCATGTTCAATACTAAGTGTTTTTCCTCCTTGTGGTTTTCATTTTGGGTTTTCCTTGTTCCTTTTCTTGCCTTGTCTTGTCTTTACTTGCCATCTTGTTGCATCATTGGCCTCATCTTAGTGTTGCATTTGTCATGATGCATTTCATCATCCCCTTCATGTGCATTGTGTGTTTCATGCATGTTATATTGTTGCTTGATCCATGTCTGATCCGTACATGACCACCTCTATGCATCATCACCTCTCCTCCTTTTTCTTCCTTCTTCCTTTTTGGAAGTGCCGTCTTGCCCTCCTCCATAAATGTTCATCTTCTATATATAAATCTTGCTACATGTCCAGAAACCCCCTGCCAAATTTTCACCTCTTTTAGAATTGTTTTGGTTGGGTTCAAAAATGCATAAAGTTTGAATTTTATTCAAACTTGCTTTATTTTTCTACCTCTAAAATTGTCCATACCAATTTATTTAAATAGAGCATATTTCCAGGAGCTTGGGGATATTTTTGTTTCTGCCAAATACATCTCCTACCTCCCTGACCTTTTCCTTTCTTCAGCTGTGATTTTAAATGTTTAGAATTTTAGAGGAGAAGGAGAGGACCTTCCCAGCATAGCCACTTGGGCCTTTTCTCACACCCAGCCCAGCCATCCACCCTCACCGCAGCCCAGTCAGCCCACGTGTACAGGAGCTTCGTCCTCCTGTACGGCAGGCCATCCAGAGCAGCCACGTCGGCACGCCAGATGATTTGACGGCCGGAGCTCGTCCCTAGACCATATAAAAGACGTCCCCGGTGCCCTAGGGTCTCCCCTTGACCGATCCCCCCCTCTTCTTCCCTCTCCGCCGCCTAGGTTAGCGCCACGCGCCACACCGTCGCCCTGCCCACCATGACCCGAGCGAGCAAGAGCTCAAGCTCGGGGTAGCCGTCCACGTCACGCCTCCGACCTAGCTGCGTTCCTGTTGCCACGCTTGCCCCGTGCTCCGGTTCCCACCTAGCTGCGTTCTCCTTGCCACGCTTGCCCGTGTGCACGCTCGCCTCGCCTCGCCTAGCCAGCTTCAGACGTCGCTTGCTCGGCCTCTGCACCGACGGTACCAAGCCAAGCTAGAACTTGTCCCATGCCATGACATGCCTTGTAGTGAGTTAATCAAGCTTGTAAAGATGCCATGTTGAATCTGTTTTTGTCATGTCCTGGAATTTCACTAAGTCTGAGATCTGTTTATGTTTTTGCCATGTTCACATGCTTGCAATGATATTTTCTGATCCCTTTTGGCTCAAGGTCACTAAGGGACTTTTGTTAAGTGCTTTGAGTAGCTTCATGCCATGCCTTGCTTTGCCATGTTAAGTTCCTGTAGCATGTAGTTTTCATGCTCTAAAGTGTGCTTCCTGATGTTAAATTCCAAACTTGTGTTAATTTCACAAAGTCTGAAACCTGTTATCATTTGCATTTTTGCCATGTTTGTTTGAACCTGTTAATGGATGAATTAGCCGTAGCTCAGTGTTCATCTTTTGTCAAGCATAATGAGTGGATCCCTGCCATGTATTTTGCTGTTATGTTTGAGTGCTGTAGCATATTTATCTTGATGGATTTCGTTGGTCACTTACTGATTATCGCAGACCGGTGCCATATTTGTTTTTCTTGCCATTTCCAAACCGTGCATCCGATTCCGGTGATCTTTATATCGATTTCAACTGAAATCACCTCACCTTTCAAGTGGCACTCTTGGATTTCCATGTTGAGGCCAGGTTAAATCATTCCTTGTCAAATCTTGCATATGCATCACATACCACATCTCGCATAGCATACCATGTTTGCATCATGTTGTTTGAGCATTGCACGCGGTTGATTGTGTTCCGTTTGGTTGTTGTTCTTGTTTGGGTAGAGCCGGGAGACGAGTTCGTGAATGAGGAGCCCGTTGAGTTCGCTTACGAGGATCAATTCAACTCTGACAACTTTGCAGGCAAGATGATCATACCCTCGAAATCACTTCTATCTTTGCTTGCTAGATTGCTCGCTCTTTTGCTATGCCTATGCTACGATACCTGCCACTTTCTTATCATGCCTCGCAAATTGCCATGTCAAACCTCTAACCTACCATGTCCTAGCAAACCGTTGATTGGCTATGTTACTGCATTGCTCAACCCCTTTTATAGCGTTGCTAGTTTGCAGGTGAAGATTGGAGATCGTTCCGTGTTGGAACATTGTTTATTGTTGGGATATCACCATATTATCTTGTTTATCTTAATGCATCTATATACTTGGTAAAGGGTGGAAGGCTCGGCCTTTTGCCTAGTGTGTTGTTCCACTCTTGCCGCCCTAGTTTCCGTCATATCGATGTTATGTTCCCGGATTTTGCATTCCTCACGCGGTTGGGTTATAATGGGAACCCCTTGACAGTTCGCTTTGAGTAAAACTCCTCCAGCAATGCCCAACCTTGGTTTTACCATTTGCCACCTAGTCTCTTTTTCCCTCGGGTTTCCGGAGCCCAAGGGTCATCTTTATTTAAACCCCCCTGGGCCAGTGCTCCTCGGAGTGTTGGTCTGACTGAGCTTCCTACGGGGCCACCTCGGGGAAACTTGAGGGTTGGTTTTACTCGTAGCTAGTCTCATCTGAGTGTGCCCTGAAGACGAGATATGTGCAGCTCCTGTCGGGATTTGTCGGCACATTTGGGCGGTGTTGCTGGACTTGTTTTTACCATTGTCGAGGATGTCTTGTAAAACCGAGATGCCGAGTCTGATCGAAATGTCTCAGGAGAAGGAATATCCTTCTTTGACCGTGAGAGCTTGTGATGGGCTAAGTTGGGACTCCCCTGTAGGGATTTGAACTTTCGAAAGCCGTGCCCGCGGTTATGGGCAGATGGGAATTTGTTAATGTCCGGTTGTAGATAACTTGAAACTTAACTTAATTAAAATGAATCAACCGCGTGCGTAACCGCGATGGTCTCTTCTCGGCGGAGTCCGGGAAGTGAACACGGTGTTGGAGTAATGCTTGACGTAGGTTTTTCTAGGATCACTTCTTGATCATAGTTTCTTCGTCCATGCTTTGCTTTCTCTTCTCGCCCTCTTTTGCGAATAGGTTAGCCACCATATATGCTAGTCGCTTGCTGCAGCTCCACATTATACCTTGCCTTACCTATAAGCTTAAATAGTCTTGATCGCGGGGGTGCGAGATTGCTGAGTCCCCATGACTCACAGTTTACTTCCAAAACCAGATGCAGGGACCGATGATACTGTTCCAGACGATGCGCTTGAGCTCAAGTGGGAGTTTGATGAAGACTCTCGTCGTTACTATGTGTCTTTCCCAGATGATCAGTAGTGGTGCCCAGTTGGGGCGATCGGGGACCGTGTCGCATGTGGGGGTTGATCTTTATTTTTGTATCGTAGTCGGACCATGAGTGTATTGGATGATTGTAATGTTATTCATGTATTTGTGTGATGTGGCGAGTGTAAGCCAACTATGTACCTTTTCCCCAGCCTTGTCATGTTCAATACGAAGTGTTTTTCCTCCTTGTGGTTTTCATTTTGGTTTTGCCTTGTTTCCATTCTTGCCGTGTCTTGTCTTTACTTGCCATCTTGTTGCATCATTGGCCTCATCTTAGTGTCGCATTTGTGCTTCTTGTCATGATGCATTTCATCATCCCCTTCATGTGCATTGTGTGTTTCATGCATGTTATATTGTTGCTTGACCCATGTGTGATCTGTACATGACCACCTCTATGCATCATCACCTCTCCTCCTTTTTCTTCCTTCTTCCTTTTTGGAAGTGTCGTCTTTCCCTCCTCCATAAATGTTCATCTTGTCCATATAAATCTTGCTACATGTCCAGAAACCCCCTGCCAAATTTTCACCTCTTTTAGAATTGTTTTGGTTGGGTTCAAAAATGCATCAAGTGTGAATTTTATTTAAACTTGCATTATTTTTCTACCTCTAAAATTGTCCATACCAATTTATTTAAATAGAGCATATTTCCAGGAGCTCGGGGATATTTTTGTTTCTGTCAAATACATCTCCTACCTCCCTGACCTTTTCCTTTCTTCAGCTGTGATTTTAAATGTTTAGAATTTTAGAGGAGAAGGAGAGGACCTTCCCAGCACAGCCACTTGGGCCTTTTCTCACACCCGGCCCAGCCATCCACCCTCACCGCAGCCCAGTCAGCCCACGCGTACATGAGCTTCGTCCTCCTGTACGGCAGGCCATCCAGAGCAGCCATGTCGGCACGCCAGATGATTTGACGACCGGAGATCGTCCCTAGACCCTATAAAAGACGTCCCCGGTGCCCTAGGGTCTCCCCTCGACCAATCCCCCTCCTCTTCTTCCCTCTCCGCCGCCTAGGTTAGCGCCACGCGCCTCGCCGTCGCCCTACCCACCATGACCCGAGCGAGCAAGAGCTCAAGCTCGGGGTAGCCGTCCACGTCACGCCTCCGACCCGCCTGTTGCCGTCGAGAGGACCGTCAAGTACCTCTCCGCCCTCTTCTTCACGCATGCACCTCTACGGCCCTGGATCGACTACCACAACAACATCTTCTCCCTCTGCTTCGCGGACAGCAGCCCCACCAAGTTCAGCGCTCCCTCGCGTCATCTCCGGCTCGTCTCCGTCGACCCCATCGTGTCCTAGAGTGAGTTGGGTAACGCACCAACCTCTCCCTTTTCTTTCCATGGAATATAGGACCCCGTGAGGCTGGATCGATCCGTGTCTTTGCTGTGCTCACGGTGCTCCGGCGAGGTCTACAGTTTTGTTGTGTGTACTTGCTGCAGCACGCCCGCGTGTCCCCGTGCTCCGGTTCCCACCTAGCTGCGTTCTCCTCGCCATGCTTGCCCGTGTGCACACTCGCAGCCCACTCGCCTCGCCTCGCCTCGCCAGCTTCAGAGGTCGCTCGCTCGGCCTCTGCACCGACGGTACCAAGCCAAGCTCGCCATGAGCTCGTGCTCGAGTTGAACCCAACGCGCGCACTCTCGCAGCAGCTCCGCATGCACGCGCTAAACCCCCCTCTGTGTCCACACCCTCGCCGGCACACCACCTCGCCGGATACGGCCGCCTCGCTCGCCGTCATCGTCGTCGTTTTCTTTTCTGTACGCGTAGAGGAGACTAGCCAGACCTCGTGCTAGTACATAAGGTGTCCGGTCTTCTTTATGCCAACTATGAGTGCCTGGCCCAGTGGCAAAGGCCACGCTCTGACTCCAGGGAGACCTGGGTTCGATCCTCCCCTGGTGCGGTTCAAACCCCCTTTTTTGCATTATGCGTGAGTAAGACAGCAAGGCCCCACCTGCCATACTAACACTCCTCAGGGCACCACATGTCATCCTCACCACCTCCTCTTATTTCTTTTATTTTTTCTTTATTCCAGCGCTTTCCATTTCGGGAAAGATACCTTATTCCAGTTCAGGCAAGTCCATTTCTGGACGTTTCCAAATAAGGAAAATGCCATTTCTGTTAGCTACCTTTTTAGGCAGTGTTTGACTTATTGCATTTGTGGTGATTTTTCTACAGCAACCCCAACATATTATATATGTTTTTGGGGTAGAAAATTCCCACCAACCCAGTGGTGGCATTAGTTTCTGCATTTGAGCAAGTTCATAAGCATGTCATTTTACATCATGATGTTGTTTTGGCATTTTTGTGTGATTTTTTTCAAACATGCTATGAGGTGGTTTGGCACATGGTTAGCTTCATTTTCATGTATACTTCATGCTAGAAGTTGTCCCATGCCATGACATGCCTTGTAGTGAGTTAATCAAGCTTGTAAAGATGCCATGTTGAATCTGTTTTTGTCATGTCCTGGAATTTCACTAAGTCTGAGATCTGTTTATGTTTTTGCCATGTTCACATGCTTGCAATGATATTTTCTGATCCCTTTTGGCTCAAGGTCACTAAGGGACTTTTGTTAAGTGCTTTGAGTAGCTTCATGCCATGCCTTGCTTTGCCATGTTAAGTTCCTGTAGCATGTAGTTTTCATTCTCTAAAGTGTGCTTCATGATGTTAAATTCCAAACTTGTGTTAATTTCACTAAGTCTGAAACCTGTTTGAACCTGTTAATGGATGAATTAGCCATAGCTCAATGTTCATCTTTTGTCAAGCATAATGACTGGATCCCTGCCATGTATTTTGCTGTTATGTTTGAGTGCTGTAGCATATTTATCTTGATGCATTTAGTTGGTCACTTGCTGATTATCGCAGACCGGTGCCATATTTGTTTTGCTTGCCATTTCCAAATCGTGCATCCGATTCCGGTGATCTTTATATCGATTTCAACCGAAATCACCTCACCTTAGCACTCTTGGATTTCCATGTTGAGGCCAGGTTCAATCATTCCTTGTCAAATCTTGCATATGCATCACATACCGCATCCCGCATAGCATTCCATGTTTGCATCATGTTGTTGGAGCATTGCACGTGGTTGATTGTGTTCCATTTGCTTGTTGTTCTTGTTTGGGTAGAGCCGGGAGACGAGTTCATGAACGAGGAGCCCATTGAGTTCTCTTACAAGGTTCAAGTCAACTCTGACAACTTTGCAGGCAAGATGATCATACCCTCGAAATCACTTCTATCTTTGCTTGCTAGATTGCTCGCTCTTTTGCTATGCCTATGCTACGATACCTACCACTTGCTTATCATGCCTCCCAAATTGCCATGTCAAACCTCTAACCCACCATGTCCTAGCAAACCGTTGATTGGCTATGTTACCGCTTTGCTCAGCCCCTTTTATAGCATTGCTAGTTGCAGGTGAAGATTGGAGATCGTTCCGTGTTGGAACATTGTTTATTGTTGGGATATCACCATATTATCTTGTTTATCTTAATGCATCTATATACTTGGTAAAGGGTGGAAGGCTCGGCCTTTTGCCTAGTTTTTTGTTCCACTCTTGCCGCCCTAGTTTTCGTCAAATCGGTGTTATGTTCTCGGATTTTGCGTTCCTTACGCGGTTGGGTTATAATGGGAACCCCTTGACAGTTTGCTTTGAATAAAACTCCTCCAGCAATGCCCAACCTTGATTTTACCATTTCCCACCTAGCCTATTTTTCCCTTGGGTTTCGGAAGCCCAAGGGTCATCTTTATTTAAACCCCCCTAGGCCAGTGCTCCTCTGAGTGTTGGTCCGACTGAGCTGCCTGCGGGGCCACCTCAGGGAAACTTGAGGCTTGGTTTTACTCGCAGCTAGTCTCATCTGAGTGTGCCCTGAGAACGAGATATGTGCACCTCCTACCGGGATTTGTCGGCACATTCGGGCGGTGTTGCTGGACTTGTTTTACCATTGTCGAGGATGTCTTGTAAAACCGAGATGCCGAGTCTGATCGAAATGTCTCGGGAGAAGGAATATCATTCGTTGACCGTGAGAGCTTGTGATGGGCTAAGTTGGGACTCCCATGCAGGGATTTGAACTTTCGAAAGCCGTGCCCGCGGTTATGGGCAGATGGGAATTTGTTAATGTCTGGTTGTAGATAACTTGAAACTTAACTTAATTAAAATGAATCAACCGCGTGTGTAACCGTGATGGTCTCTTCTCGGCGGAGTCCGGGAAGTGAACAAGGTGTTGGAGTAATTCTTGAGTAGGTTGTTCTAGGATCACTTCTTGATCATAGTTTCTTCGTCCGTGCTTTGCCTTCTCTTCTCGCCCTCTTTTGCGAACAGGTTAGCCACCATATATGCTAGTCGCTTCCTGCAGCTCCACATTATACCTTGCCTTACCTATAAGCTTAAATAGTCTTGATCGCGAGGGTGCGAGATTGCTGAGTCCCCGTGACTCACAGTTTACTTCCAAAACCAGATGCAGGGACCGATGATACCGTTCCAGACGATGCGCTTGAGCTCAAGTGGGAGTTCGATGAAGACTCTCGTCGTTACTATGTGTCTTTCCCAGATGATCAGTAGTGGTGCCCAGTTGGGGCGATCGGGGACCATGTCGCATGTGGGGGTTGATCTTTATTTTGGTACCGTAGTCGGACCATGAGTGTATTGGATGATTGTAATGTTATTCATGTATTTGTGTGACGTGGCGAGTGTAAGCCAACTATGTACCTTTTCCCCTTTTATATATTTACATGGGTTGCTGTGAAGATTACCTTACTTGCGACATTGCTTTCAATGCGGTTATGCCTCTAAGTCGTGCTTCGACACGTAGGAGATATAGCCGCATCGAGGGCGTTACAAGTTTGCAGGTTGGCAATGTTGTTTTTGCGATATCTTTTGGTGGACACAACTTGAAAAAACTTTGTGTCTTTGTCGCCAAACTTAACCCATCGAATGGTGCAACGTTTCTTCCAATACTGTTTCTGATAGTCCAATAACCGAAGGAGATGATTTTTGATAATCTTGCGGAAGTTGTTCTCGGGGAGTGTGAGAGCCCCCTGATTTTCTAGCTCATCCAAGTCTGTGAGGGTTTTATTTGTGTTCTTAATGGCCACCGAGAGCTGTGGAATGCTTTTACTCCAGGAATTGAGCTCATGTCGGAGATTCTTGAATTTATGACAGACAACAGTAGCCGCATTGTTCACAGCAATAGGTTTATCCCAAACTCTTTTAACCACCTCCATGAAGCCAGGGCGCAGAAGCCAATATGATTCAAACCTGAAGAGCTTGGCACGAGGGATTTTTGTCTCAATGGTTACAGCACAAGGTGTGTGATCCAAGGTGGGCTTGAAAAGAGGTTTGGCCATTGTATTGGGGTAAACACTTGTCCAATGAGTAGAGGTAAAAAACCAATCTAGTTGCTCCAGAAGTGGATCTTGTTGCATGTTACTCCATGTGTATAATCTTCCTTTAATAGGTAATTCCACTAGATTGTGTTTGCGGATAATGTCATTAAAGGTGGACATATCGTTGACATCACCCCCTGGCTTGTTGCGGTTTTCTGGCCCTCTAATATAATTAAAATCCCCAAGGAATAAACAAACTTCATTTGCCTGTATATTTCTGTCATAAAGCCATTGAGTAAAAGTGTCCCGACGTGGAGATTAATTATCTCCAACAAAGTGATCAGTAGCAAAGTAGTATGATAGTTTTGATAATAGTAGTAGCAGTAATGGTAATAGTGATAGCAATAATTTTGTAGCAAGTGTAATAGTGATGATAGCAGTAGTAACTTAGCAAGAACAATATAATATAAATTCGTAGGCATTGGATCGGTGACTTGTTGGATGATATTCATCAGGAGACAGTTATAACCTAGGGCGATACGATACTAACTCCAGTTCATTGATATAATATACGCATGCATTCCATAAATAGTCATACGTGCTTATGGAGAGAACTTGCTTGACATCTTTTGTCCTACCCTCCCGTGGCAGCGGGGTCCATATTGGAAACTAAGGGATATTAAGGCGTCCTTTTAATGGACAACCTGTAACGCCCCGAGACCGATGTGCCAGGTGTCGTCCAGTTATTCGCTGTTGTTGCGTTGTCATTGCTTGCGTGTCATGCATTGCATATCATGTCATCATGTGCATTTCATTTGCATACGTGTTCGTCTCATGCATCCGAGCATTTTCCCCGTTGTCCGTTTTGCATTCCGGTGCTTCGTTCTCCTCCGGTGGTCATTTCTACCTTTCTTTCGTGTGTGGGGGTTAAACATTTCCGGATTGGACCGAGACTTGCCAAGCGGCCTTGGTTTACTATCGGTAGACCGCCTGTCAAGTTTCGTACCATTTGGACTTCGTTTGATGCTCCAACTGTTAACCGAGGGTCCGAAAAGGCCTCGTGTGTGTTGCAGCCCAAAACCCCACCATGTTGGCCCAAAACCCACCAAAACCCTCTCCATCATCTAGGGCGTTCGATCACGATCGCGTGGCCGAAAACCGCACCTCATTTGGACTCTTCTAGCTCCCTCTACCTATAAATATGTGCACCCCGTTCATTTACGCGGACGAAACCCTAGCCTCTTCTCCACCGCGCCGCCGGACACGTCCGGGCGGAGCCGGACATGTCCACCGCCGCACTGCCACGTCGCCCGACCAATAGGAGTGGGCCACGTCATCACCGCCGCCTCCCTCCTCCACTCGCGCGCTGCCATGTGGCGCTGCCTCCCTCCTCCACCACGCGGCCCGGGGAAGCCCATCGCGGGCCCGCCCGGGCCCGGATTCCGCCGCCGCCCCGCGCCCGTTCGCCGTCGCGCGCCCGAGGCGCCCCGCCGCCGCCGCCAGGTGTTCCGCCGCGCCGCCCTCGCCGGCGTGGCCCGCCACCCCAGCACCCCGCCGGCCCTGCCCCGACGGATCCGCGCCGCCGCTCCGGCTCGTCGCCGGCGCCACCATACTCGTCGCCGGGCCGGTTGCCTTCCGCCGCCGCCCACGGGCCTCCTCGCCGGCGTCGTCCAACGGCGCCACCCCGCGCCGTGCTCGCCGGAGTTCCACCGCCCTCCGCCGTCTTTCGTCGCCGGAGATCCGCTCCGGCCAGATCCGGGGGAGTGGGATGAGATCCACCACTCCCCTGAACCAAACGGCGTGCTCCGTCCCGGATCCGCGCCGTCCCGCACCACATCATCCCACGTTGACTTTTCCCGCGGGGTAAAATTCCACTAAGTCCTCAAGATTTCCATGTTTCATATGCCCGTATTCATCATGTCGTAACTCCGCATCCGTAACTCCTATTCGAGCATATAGCATATCAAAATGTTCGTCTCAGAGAGCACATCATTTCATCTCATTGCATCATTTTCATTTGAGTTCATCTTGATGCCCGAAATGCTGTTAGAAGAGTGCTACTTGAGATATTTGTCATATCTGCTGCTCCATTTAGATATTTGTCATTTTTGCCATGATTATTGTGTGCATGATATGCCCATGAGCTCTACATATGTTTTGTTAAGGGTTTTCCATCTTTCCAGAGGTGCAACCCATGTATTTTTGTGATGTGTGTGGTGACTAGCACAAGCCTGCAAAGTGAGGCACTTGGTAATGCTGATTTCAGGGACTTAGCATTTCCACTTTGTTCATGTTGCCATATGTTCATGTTATTTTCCTAGTGATCCGTGCCTCTTTTGAGGATGATCACTAAGGATGTTTTGTTAATATTGTAGTGCTCTATCCATACATGCTTTTTTTTGCAATTATGGAGCACCCTAGCTCGAGTCAATCGAGCTCTACTTTTGCTATTTCATGTATCTGGGCAGATTGTCTACTTGTTAGCGATTTTGCCGGGGATGTTGTAGTTGATCCGTGGATGCTATGTTATTGTTCTTGCCATGTCTAGCTTGTATAATGTGTAGTCTTGATGGGTGTATGCTTGGATTGTCATGACTTGATCTATAGTGAGTGCATCGAGCTCGTAAACATGCCTACTTGATATCTGTTTCAGCATGTTCCAGTTTTCACTAAGTCTGAGAACTGATTATGTTTTTGCCATGTTCACATGCTTGGAATTGTATTTTCTGATCCCTTTTGGCTCAAGGTCACTAAGGGACTTTTGTTAAGCTCTTTGAGTAGCTCCATGCCATGCTTTACTTTGCCATGTTCAGGTCCTGTAGCATATAGTTCTCATGCTCCAAAGTGTGCTATCTGATCTGAAATTCCAGACAAGTGTTAATTTCACTAAGTCTGAAATCTGTTTACCAAATGCATTTTTGCCATGCTTGTTTGAACCTGTTAATGGATGAATTGGCCGTAGCTCAGTGAAAGACTTTTGTTAAGCATCATGAATGGATCCCTTCCATGTATTTTGATGCCATGTTTGGGTGCTGTAGCATGTTCATCTTGTTGCATTTAGATGGCTACTTGCTATAAATCGCAGACCGGTGCCATATTTGAATCGCTTGCCATTTCCAAACCGTAACTCCGATTCCAGTGATCTTTATATCCTTTTCAAGAGATTTCATCTCACCTTTACAGTGGCACACTTGGTTTTCCAAGTTGAGGCAAGGTTCATTCATTCCTTTGCAAATCATGCATATGCATCGCCTATCGCATCCCGCATATCATACCATGATCATGTGTTGGTTGTTTACTATGTTGTGTGCTTCTTTCCGGTGTTTGCTTCTTCGGGTTGGTTCCGGTAACGTCGCGTTTGTGAGGACCCATTCATCTATGTCCGTTTGTCTTCTTCATGGACTCGTTCTTCTTCCTTGCGGGATTTCAGGCAAGATGATCATACCCTCGAAATCACTTCTATCTTTGCTTGCTAGTTGCTCGCTCTTTTGCTATGCCTATGCCGCGATACCTACCACTTGCTTATCATGCCTCCCATATTGTTGAACCAAGCCTCTAACCCACCTTGTCCTAGCAAACCGTTGCTTGGCTATGTTACTGCTTTGCTCAGCCCCTCTTATAGCGTTGTTAGTTGCAGGTGAAGATTGAAGTTTGTTCCTTGTTGGAACATGGAGCTGTTGTTCCTTGTTGGGAACATGTTTACTTGTTGGGATATCACTATATATCTTTTTTAATTAATGCATTTATATACTTGGTAAAGGGTGGAAGGCTCGGCCTTATGCCTGGTGTTTTGTTCCACTCTTGCCGCCCTAGTTTCCGTCATATCGGTGTTATGTTCTCGGATTTTGTGTTCCTTACGAGGTTGGGTTATAATGGGAACCCCTTGACAGTTCGCTTTGAATAAAACTCCTCCATGCAAGGCCCAACCTTGGTTTTACCATTCGCCACCTAGCCTTTTTCCCTTGGGAGTCGCGCATCCCGAGGGTCATCTTTATTTTAACCCCCCCGGGCCAGTGCTTCTCTAAGTGTTGGTCCGAACTAGAGTCCTTTGCAGCGCCACCTCGGGGAAACTTGAGGGATGGTTTTAGTTGTACGGAGAGCTCATCCGGGAAGTGAACACGGTGTTGGAGTTATGCTTGACGTAGGTTTGTTTTAGGATCACTTCTTGATCATACTTTTATCGACCGTGCTTTGCCTTCTCTTCTCGCTCTCATTTGCGTATGTTAGCCACTATATTTGCTAGTCGCTTGCTGCAGCTCCACCTCATACCTTTTACCTTACCCATAAGCTTAAATATCTTGATCGCGAGGGTGTGAGATTGCTGAGTCCCCGTGACTCACAAATACTTCCAAAACCAGTTTGCAGGTGCCGATGAGTCCGTGCAGATGACGCAACCAAGCTCAGGAGGAGCTCGATGAAGATCTTGTCCTTTGTGTTGTTTCGTTCTAGTTTATCAGTAGTGGAGCCCAGTTGGGGTCGATCGGGGACCTTGTCGCATTTGGGGTTCTTCTTTTATTTTGGTTCCGTAGTCAGACCTTGTGTGTATTTGGATGATGTAATGCTTTATTCATGTATTTGTGTGAAGTGGCTATTGTAAGCCAACTATGTATCGTTTCCCTTATGTATTACATGGGTTGTGTGAAGATTACCTCACTTGCGACATTGCTTTCAATGCGGTTATGCCTCTAAGTCGTGCTTTGACACGTGGGAGATATAGCCGCATCGAGGGCGTTACACAACCCGAACAAAGAATTAACACATAGTGAATACATGAACTCCTCAAACTACAGTCATCACCGACAGTGGTCCCGACTACTGTCACTCCGGGGTTGCCGGATCATAACACGTAGTAGGTGACTATAACTTGCAAGATTGGATCTAGAACATGGATATAATGATGTTAACATACATGGTTCAGATCTGAAATCATGGCACACGTGCCCAAAGTGACAAGCATTAAGCATGGCAAAGTCATAGCAACATCAATCTAAGAACATAGTGGATACTGGGGATCAATCCCTAACAAAACTAACTCGATTACATGATGAATCTCATCCAACTCCTCACCTACCAGCGAGCCTATGAAGGAATTACTCACTCCCGATGGGGAGCATCATGGAATTGGTGATGGAGAAGGGTTGGTGATGACGAAGAACGAAGATCCCCCACTCTGAAGCCCCAAACGGACTCCAGATCCGGCCTCCCGAGGAAGAACAGGAGGTGGCGGCGGCTCCGTCTCGTGGATCGTAGTAATTATTTCTCCCTGATTTTTCTGGAAAAGTAGGATTTTAGAGCATCAATTTCAGGGTTTGCAGGGACACCAGGTGGGCACAACCCACCTGGGCATGCCTGGAGAGGGGGGTGCGCCCTGGTGGGTTGTGCTCACCCAGGTGCCCCCTCTGGTGGGTCTTGGCTCCAGAAATTCTTATTATTGATATAAAAAATCCTCGCAAAGTTTCGTTCCATTTCGAGAACTTTTATTTCTGCACAAAAACAACACCATGGTTGTTCTGCTGAAAACATTGTCAGTCCCGGGTTAGTTTCATTCAAATCATGCAAATTAGAGTCCAAAACAAGAGGAAAAGCGTTAGGCAAAGTAGATACGTTCGAGACGTATCAACTCCCCCAAGCTTAAACCTTTGCTTGTCCTCAAGCAATTCTTCATCATCATTCTTTTTATTTGACTTAGGTGGAAAAGGCATAGGTTTTTGAACCCACGGTTCTCTTTCTTTACTGTGTTTTCTAGCAACAAAGTCTCTTTTATCATACCTTTTCTTCTTAGGTTGTGGGTTATCAAGATCAACAGGTGGTTCTGTCTCAACATCATTGTCTGGTTCTTTATTATTTGGTTGAGAGTCTTCATGAACATCAACATAATATTTTTCATTATCACTTGGTGAATGTTCATTACCAGACTGGGTTTCAGCATCAGAGATAGAAACTTCATTATCATTATCAGGAGGTTTCTCTATTTCAGGTTCACTAGGAGCATGCAAACTCCTATCATTTTTCCTTTTCTTTTTCTTTCTAGAAGAACTAGGTGCACTAGTGTTAGCTCTTTGTGAATCTTGTTCAATTATTTTTGGGTGTCCCTCAGGATAAAGTGGCTCTTGAGTCATTTTACCTCCTCTAGTTGCAACTCTAATAGCAAAGTCATGCATATATTTATTCATTTCATCAAGCAATTCTCTTTGAGATTTAGCAACTTGTTATAACTCAGTTTGAACCATAGAAGCATGATTTCCAACACCTCTAACATCATTTGATATTCTAAATAACAAGTTACTCAAGCGAGCAATCATATCAGAGTTGTATTTCAATTGTTTCATAACATTTGCATTGAAGTGATCTTGGTTTCTAATATAATTTTCAAACTCATAAAGGCTTTGACTAGGATGCATATTGTGAGGATTGTCATCGTCATTGAACTTCATAAGAGAATTTACCTCTACCATCTTAGGCAGTGGTGGTGTATTAAGCCCATGTATTTCTTCAATAGGAGGTAAATTTTTAACATCCTCAGCTTTAATACCTTTTTCTTTCATAGATTTCTTTGCCTCTTGCATATCTTCAGGACTGAGATATAATATACCCCTGTTCTTCAGAGTGCGTTTAGCCAGTGATTCAGGAAGAGTCCAATCATCATAATTTTTCAATATGTTATTCAATAATTGCTCAGCTTTTCCAACAGTTTGTTCCCTGAAAAGACAACCAGAACAACTATCTAGGAAGTCCCTAGAAGCATCAATTAGTCCATTATAGAAGATATCAAGTATTTTATTTTTCTTAAGAGGATGATCAGGCAAAGCATTAAGTAATTGGCAAAGCCTCCCCCAAGCTTGTGGTATACTTTCTTCTTTAATTTGAACAAAGTTAAATATTTCCTGTAAGGGAGCTTCTTTCTTATGAGCAGGAAAATATTCTTCAGACAAGTAATAAATCATGTACTGGGGACTATGCACACAACGAGGAGCAAGATTATTGTACCAAGATTTAGCATCACCCTTTAATGAGAAAGGAAATAATTTTAGAATATAGTAATAGCGAGTTTTCTCATCATGAGTAAAAAGGGTGGCTATGTCATTCAACTTAGTAAGATGTGCCCCAACAGTTTCAGTTTCATAACCATGGAAAGGATTAGATTCAACCAAAGTAATTAACTCTGGGTCGACAGAGAATTCATAATCCTTATCATCAATAAATATAGGTGATGTAGCAAAATTAGGATCACATTTCATTCTAGCATTCAGAGATTTTTCTTTATACTTGCATAATAATTATTTTAGATCATCTCTATCTCTGCAAGCAAGAATATATCTAGTTGTTTCTTCACTCATAACATAACCTTCTGGTACCTTAGGAAATTCATATCTACGAGGGCTAGTTCTAGTAGGTGTTTCAGGAGTTTCAGTCTCAAGCTCATCATTAGATTCAACAACATCATGTTGTATAAGTCTAGCAATTTGTTTATCAAGAAAATCACCAAGTGGCACATCATCATTAAGCAAGGTACTAGCATCATCATAAACATTATCCATAGCAGAAGTAGCATCATCATAAACATTATCCATAGCAGAAGTAGCATCATCAATAACTTGCGACATATCAGAATTAATAGCATGTGGTGGTGTTGCAAGTTTACTTATAACAGAAGGTGAATCTAAAGCAGAACTGGATGGCAGTTCCTTACCTCCCCTCGTCTTTGAGGGAAATATCTTAGTCTTAGCATCCTTCAGATTCTTCATAGTGATAATATGATAATAATCCCAAGTGACTCAACAAATATAGCTATGCTCCCTGGCAAGGGCACGAGAAAAAGGTCTTGATAACCCACAAGTATAGGGGATCGCAACCGTTTTTGAGGGTAGAGTATTCAACCCAAATTTATAGATTCAACACAAGGGGAGCCAAAGAATATTTGAAGGTATTAGCAGCTGAGTTGTCAATTCAACCACACCTGGAGATTAATTATCTCCAGCAAAGTGATCAGTAGCAAAGTAGTATGATAGTTTTGATAATAGTAGCAACAATAACGGTAACGGTAACAGTGATAGCAATAGTGATGATAGCTGTACTAACTTAGCAAGAACAATATAAGATAATTCGTAGGCATTGGATCGGTGACTTGTTGGATGATATTCATCATGAGATAGTTATAACCTAGGGTGATACAGCACTAGCCCAAGTTCATCGATATAATGTAGGCATGTATTCTGTAAATAGTCAGTGCTTATGGAAAGAACTTGCATTACATCTTTTGTCCTACCCTCCCATGGCAGCGGGGTCCATATTGGAAACTAAGGGATATTAAGGCCTCCTTAATAGAGAACCGGAACAAAGCATTAAGACATAGTGAATACATGAACTCCTCAAACGACGGTCATCACCGGGAGTGGTCCCGACAATTGTCACTCCGGGGTTGCCGGATCATAACACGTAGTAGGTGACTATAACTTGCAGGATCGGATCTAGAACATGGATATAATGATGATAACACAAACGGTTCAGATCTGAAATCATGGCACCCGGGCCCAAAGTGACAAGCATTAAGCATGGCAATGTCATAGCAACATCAATCTAAGAACATAGTGGATACTGGGGATCAAGCCCTAGCAAAACTAACTCGATTACATGATGAATCTCATCCAACTCCTCACCGACCAGCGAGCCTACGAAGGAATTACTCACTCCTGGTGGGGAGCATCATGGAATTGGCGATGGAGAAGGGTTGGTGATGACGAAGAACGAAGACCCCCCTCTCCAGAGCCCCAAACGGACTCCAGATCTGGCCTCCCAAGGAAGAACAGGAGGTGGCGGCGGCTCCGTCTCATGGATCGCGATAATTCTTTCTCCTTGATATTTTTCTGGAAAAATAGGATTTTATAGCGTCGGTTTCAGGGTCTGCGGGGCCACCAGGTGGGGACAACCCACCTGGGCACGCCAGGAGAGGGGGTCGCGCACTGGTGGGTTGTGCTCACCCAGGCCCCCCTCTATTGGGTCTTGGCTTCAGAAATTCTTATTATTTATATAAAAAATCCTTGCAAAGTTTCGTTCCATTCCGAGAACTTTTATTCCTGCACAAAAACAACACCATGGTAGTTCTACTGAAAACAGCATCAGTCCAGGGTTAGTTTCATTCAAATCATGCAAATTAGAGTCCAAAACAAGAGGAAAAGTGTTAGGAAAATTAGATACGTTGGAGACTTATCAGATTGCAGCAACCTGTAGCGGCCCAGGAGGACTTGGCCCGAATGAGCACTGAGTGTGTGTGCGTGCAATAGTAAAGGAAAAAATAGAGCAAAAATTGGGGCCCCTGGGACTCGAACCCCAGACACCTCGCATAGATAGTGTCTGCGCTAGCCACTGGGCTAGCTATGTGACTGTGATGCAAAGGGAGATCAACAGAAGATTACGCATATGCACATCTCGACCAGGACCAAAACTGAAGCGTGCACATGGGGACTCGCCAGCGACGGTAGCCAGCAGCAACCCCTGCTGTGGTTGCAGAGGACCGGCGGGGGTGTGGAAATGTGCCAGGGTGCGCGTGTTTGTGCGGGCAGCTGCGGAAGGAGGCATGTGTGGATGCATAGGTGGGGTGGCTGGGCGTGCGTTGAGGCCAATCCTCGCTGTACATGGGTCACATGGCTACATCAATTGCTGCCGACTGGAACGGAGATGACACGCATGGATGCATGCAGCGTGGGGCAAGCATGGAGGCTGTGTGAGTGGGATCAGCGAGCAGAAGCAGCGACATGAGCACGAGCTCAAACTTGAGTTCACCCATGGCAGACGAACTCCGGCGCGCGAGGATTGACTACTGCAATGACAGAATCAAAGCGGAAGAGGGGCTGGGAGGAGCGGCTGCTCACTAGGGGCTTGAGGGATACGACGAGGAGGCCGGGAGATGAAGGAGAGGGTGACGACGGCTACTGGTCAGGGTGACGTCCTCGGGTCCGAGAAGCAGAGGAAGCAGGGGAAGAAGGCGTCGATGGACTTGTCATCTCCGGCCTTGGATCGCAGCAGGAACGGGGTCGTGGAGGTGTCGTTGTCCGCATAGAGGAAGAAGGGGCCGGTGAGGGAGTCCTGGATTAGGGGGTGTCCGGATGGCCGGACTATACCTTCAGCCGGACTCCTGGACTATGAAGATACAAGATTGAAGACTTCGTCCCGTGTCCGGAAGGGACTTTCCTTGGCGTGGAAGACAAGCTTGGCGATACGAATATGTAGATCTCCTACCATTGTAACCGACTTTGTGTAACCCTAACCCTCTCCGGTGTCTATATAAACTGGAGGGTTTTAGTCCGTATGACAGCATACAGAACAACAATCATACCATAGGCTAGCTTCTAGGGTTTAGCCTCTCCGATCTCGTGGTAGATGTACTCTTGTACTACCCATATCATCAATATTAATCAAGCAGGACGTAGGGTTTTACCTCCATCAAGAGGACCGGAACCTGGGTAAAACTTCGTGTCCCTTGCCTCTTGTTACCATCCGGCCTAGACGCACATTTCGGGACCCCCTACCCGAGATCCGTCGGTTTTGACACTGACATTGGTGCTTTCATTGAGAGTTCCTCTGTGTCGTCACCGTTAGGCTTGGTGGCTTCTACGATCATCAATAGCGATGCAGTCCAGGGAGAGACCTTCCTCCCCGGACAGATCTTCGTCTTCGGTGGCTTCGCACTGCGGGCCAATTCACTTGGCCATCTGGAGCAGATCGAAAGCTATGCCCCTGGCCGTCAGGTCAGATTTGGAAGTTTAAACTACACGGCTGACATCCGCGGGGACTTGATCTTTGACGGATTCGAGCCACTGCCGAGCGTGCCGCACTGTCACGACGAGCATGATCTAGCTCTGCCGCTGAACAGTGTCCTGAGGCCGCACCCGCATTGGCTTCGACCCTTAATTCGGGGCCAACTGCGCCGATCGAGGATGGGAGGTTGGATGCCGCCTCGGGGGCTGCGATCCCAACGGTGATCGAGCCGAACACCAGCCCCGCACTCCGTGAGACTCGTGACTCCAAGGAGCCGGAGTCCTCTCCGGACTCTGAACCCTCCGCGCCCCTGCCGATCGAATCCGATTGGGCGCCAATCATGGAGTTTACTGCAGCGGACATCTTTCAGCACTCGCCTTTCGGCGATATTTTGAAGACACTAAAGTCTCTCTCTTTATCAGGAGAGCCCTGGCCGGACTACGGTCAGCAAGGTTGGGATACGGACGATGAAGAAATTCAAAACCCACCCACCACCCACTTTGTAGCCACTTTCGATGATTCAACCGACATGCTCGACTTCGACTCCGAAGACATCGACGGTATGGACACCGATGAAGGAGACGATGAAGAACCAGCGCCTATTGGGCCCTGGAAAGCCACCTCGTCATATGACGTATACATGGTGGACGCACCAAAAGATGACGACGAGGAGCGGAAGGACTCACCAAAGGCTTGTTCCCTCGAGAAGCAGTCAAAGCGGCGACGCAAGCGCTGCCCCAAATCCCGCCTCGACAGAAATAACGATCACACAGACCCAGCACTGGCGCAGGGCAAACCGCTGCCGGGCAACAGCAATCCGGATATCAAACCAAACAAACAAATTCTATCAAGGATAATGGTCCGGATGACATAATGCCGGACAGGCACCCGGAGCAGCAGAATGCCTGTAAAAGGCTTGTTGCCACTGCGAGGAGTCTTAAAAAGCAGAGGCAAAGGCTCAAGGCTGCGCAAGACACACTCCAAATCAGATGGAGTAAAATACTCAACACAACAGCGAGGTACGGCGACAATCGCCCCTCCAAGAGCTACCCAAAGCGGAAGCTGCTACCTGAATTCGATGAGGAGGCTTAGACCCCCCACAACCAAATATCAAAGCAGCCACCTAGCCGGATAGACGACCCCTCTGCCAACACAGAGCGGCATACAACGCCACTCACAATACAACACGCGACCCATGCGAGGGCTCGCACCCAAAGGACTGCGCAACAAGATCCATCTATGGACCACGGAAGCGCGCCCCAGCATACAATGCAACACAACAAACATCCGAACAACGCGGTACACCCAGCTACAGGGGTGCCGCACACCCCCTATGTTTCACCGATGAGGTGCTGGACCATGAATTTCCAGAGGTATACAAACCCGTAAACATAGAGACATACGACGGAACAATAGACCCTAGGGTCTGGATTGAGTACTACATCCTTCATATCCATATGGCTCGAGGAGATGATCTCCACGCCATCAAGTACTTACCCCTCAAGCTCAAAGGGCCAGCTCGTCACTGGCTTAAAGGCCTCCCCGAAAGCTCCATTGGAAGTTGGGAAGAGCTCGAAGACGCCTTTCGGGCAAATTTTCAAGGGACTTATGTCCGACCCCGGGATGCGGACGATTTAAGTCATACAACTCAACAGCCCGGAGAATCAGCCCGAAAGCTTTGGAACAGGTTTCTTACTAAAAAGAACCAAATTGTCGACTGTCCGGACGCCGAAGCCATGGCAGCTTTCAAGCATAGCGTCCGTGACGAATGGCTCGCCAGACACCTCGGCCAAAATAAGCCGAGAATGATGGCCGCATTAACAAGCCTCATGACCCGCTTTTGCGCAGGTGAGGACAGCTGGCTAGCCAGATGCAGCACCAGCGACCCCAGTACATCTGAAGTTAGAGATGGAAACAGGAAATCACAGCGCAACAGCAATAACAAACACCGAAATAAAGAAGACAACACGAAGGGCACGACAGTAAATGCCGGATTCAAAAGCTCTCGGCCAGGTCAGCAAAAGCCGCCCTCTAAATGCACCAGGGATGAACTGTCCAGCCTCAACAAAATTCTAGACCAAGTATGTCAGATCCATAGTACCCTTGGTAAACCTGCTAATCATAGGCACAAAGAATGTTGGGTCTTCAAGCAGTCCGGCAAGCTCAACGCCATGCACAAGGGGGAGGATACACCAAGTGAAGACGAGGACGAGCCTCCCAAGCAAGACACTGGGGAACAAAAGAAATTTCCACCAAAAGTCAAAACAGTAAACATGTTACATGTGATCAAGGGAAAAAACAACGTGGCACTCCCAGGAAAATATACCCAAGTGCCTGTCACCGCGAAGTCCTGCCACTGGTCGTCTCAACCGATCACTTTCGGCCATCATGATTACTCAGCAAGTATCCGACGCGCAGGATGGGCTGCCCTGGTATTAGACCCAGTAATTGGCGGATATCACTTCACACGTGTCTTGACGGACGGTGGCAGCAATCTAAACCTAATATATCAGGATACAATCCGCGGGATGGGGTTAGACCCAACAAAAATTTGCCATAGCAATACTACCTTTAAAGGAGTAACTCCAGGCCCAGGGGCTCATTGTACGGGCTCCCTCCTACTACAAGTTATATTCGGCTCCCCCGATAACTTCCGTCGCGAGCATTTAACCTTCCACATCGCTCCGTTCCAAAGTGGCTATCAAGCACTGCTCGGACGCGAAGCTTTCGCTCGCTTTAATGCAATACCACACTACGCCTCCCTCACACTCAAGATGCCCGGTACACGTGGCATCATTTCAGTGAACGGAAATATCAAGCGATCTCTGCGCATCGAAGAGAGTGCGGCTGCCTTGGCAGCCGCACACTGAAGGCACCCGGACCAGCGAAAGCATCCAATAGGTCATCAAGACCTCAGACACAACTAATCAAGTCCGGCGCCGCTATTTATACCGAATAAATGGTCACACCCCTATTTGTCAATACAAGGGGCTCAACGTGCGAAGACAAGTGGCAATTTCTTCTCATCTTGAATTATACATGGTTTCTTTAAAAACTATCTTTTTGAACAACAACTTTTTCACCTAAATTCCTCTCTTTTACAGACGATCATCGTGCTACACCCGTCCAGGATACGGCACAACGGAGACACTGGCGCAGACGTGCAGCAGGGACCCGCTCCAAGGATTCTTTTTAGATTAAGACCCTGCGTAAACCTTTTTTACTATCTCTTGTTGATACATATCGACCGTTGAGAAGGATGCTGACGTCTTGGCATGTGGCCACGCCAGAACAATGCACGTACCTGGACACATGGGGCTTCTTACAAAGGCCATTATTTAGGCCCGGTTTATACCACAAAGACCGAATACCTTAGGGAGTGTTCGGCGTCGCGAGTTTGGCCTTATATGCATCAGCTCCGAATCATTGTCTTTGGTCAAATGTTGGGTTTGCCCGGCTCCTGTGTTTTGGTGCCTTACGTTCCGCTTTACCGGCTAAGGTAGCACCAGGAGAACTACTGCGATTGTGCCCTGGTTCATCCGGACGAGCACCTCAGTAGAGAAAGACACAAACTGACTGTCATGATATAGCGTGAGACTGGTCAACTACTCGATGACCTGTTGGAATGTTAGAATTCCTTCGCCTTAACGAAGGGCCGTTTTCCGGCCAGGCATGTACGCACCCCGGGATCGGGAGAGTGCGGAGCCACCAGGGGCTATCTAGTAGCCCCACTATCAAACTCCTATGGCTAAGTGAAAGTGCTAAAGCATTATAGTCCGGTTGCCTCGCTCGCTCCGCTATCACCTCCTTAATAGGACCAAGACATTGGGTTAAGTGTGAACGCGTGTTTTTTGCGATCACCTCCGCATTATATGCGTGGGGGTTGAAGCCGACGGCTGTAGTCTTTCAGGTTATACACATGTATACATAAACGGCCGCCCAGGAGGCATCATATTACTTTCAGGAAAAAGTATAAAAATGGCCTTATAAAAATTTATAAAAGCATTTCGCTTACAATGAGATTACATATCACTCAAACATAATATCTTTTGAGCACTGGGTCTCTATCAAACAAGCACCCTCAAGAACTTCTTCAAAGTAGTGCTCAGCAGCCATTTGACCTATGGCCGAATCCCGCGCTGCAACAGTGGTAGCATCCATCTCCGCCCAGTATGCTTTAACACGGGCAAAGGCCATCCGTGAGCCCTCTATGCACGCCGACCTCTTCATCGCATTAATGCGCGGCACCACGTCAAGGAACTGCTGCACCAAGCTAAAATAGTTGTTCGGTTTTGGCCATTCCGGGCATAGCTGATCCACAACAGACCTCATGGCGAGTCCGGACAACCTATTCAGTTCGGCCCATTCGGCTAATTGGTCAGTCAATGAAAGCAGACGCTCGGGAGAATGGAATTGTGTCCAAAACAGCTAGTCCACTTCACGGTCCGTCTGACCCTGGAAGTACTTGGCCGCATCGGCAGCGCTCGCCGCCATATCCATATACACATCCTCCGAACTCCACAGCCGATCCAGAGAGGCATACCGTGGATCTCCGAACTTCCTCCGCAACATAAAGGATTTCCCAGCTACAATATCCCCGGCTTCCCGCAGCTCCTCCTTCTTCGCCCTCATAGCAGAGCGGATGTCTTTTCTCGTCGCAGCAGCCTTCTCAAGGCCCGATGCCTTCGCTAGGTTTTCCTTTTCAAGAAACCGGCAATTGTCGGTGGCGGCTTTTAATTCTATGGCCATCTTGGCCATCTTATCTCAGCTCTCGCCATGCGCGGTCTTCTCGGCTTTCAACTCTCCGACCGCCTTCAAAGCAGCCGCATTACCAAACCTCGCTTGTTCCTTGGCTCGGGCAAGTTCTGCCCGCAAGGCTTCAACAGTGGCAGCTCCATCTGCAGTCACAACATATTAAAGATACTGGCATCATGCTGCTCTTACTATGTGGCGTTTACCAGATAATGACACTTACCCTGTGCCTCATCAAGCCTTTTGTTAACAAGCTCGATGTCGGCGTCTGCCGCATCCAACTGCCATTTTAAATGGGCAAACTCGCTAGTCCGGCTAGCCACCGGAGCTTCCATCACCTGCAGATAGAGGCAGTATGGCTATTACCTAGGAATATGATCCTCTATTCGTCGTCGTTTCCGACGACAACCAGAGTCTCAGGGGCTACTATCTACACAGGGCACACCTAGCATGCGCAGGACTATCATACATTATTTTACGTACCTCAAAGCCTGTCAGTAGACTCATAAAAGCTTCATGCAATCCGCTTTCGACAGACGAGATTCTGTCCATCACAGTATTCATCAGCATACGGTGTTCATCTGAGATGGCCGCTCGCCCCACCAACTCCCTCAGAACATCTGATCGCATGCCATACGGTGCCGGACTCTTTTGTCTGCTCTCTTCGGGAGCCGGACACTGGGAGCTTCGGGGGTCAATGGGATTATCTTCTGGCCTCACCGGACTCGGAGAGGCCCTCCACGACGACACTTCGGGGTCGCCCGCTTCCGGAGCGGAGGAGTCCGGAGGAGGCGTTTCGCTCTCCATCATCTCTGGAAGAAGATCCCCCGAAGACGAGATCATTTGAGAGGGGCTAAGGTCCGAACTGCAAAGATATATGCGGTGGTTATTTTCTCAGAAGAAAAAGATGGCATACATGTACTATTAAAGTATTTCGGGTAACTTACGACTCGCTGGAGAATTGATCCCCCCGCGGACTTTGTGCGGCAAAAGCACCCCCCAATGTAGGACCCTCTGTGGGAGACTTCTTCTCCCGTTTGGAAGCTTCGGCGTCCGAATCCCCGGGCGCAGTCCTTTCCCTCCTCCGATCGTCTTCCTTCATGGAGACGCTCGCTCCCTCGGTTAGAATGTGCAGCATTGGGGGCCCGCGTCCGCCCGTATTATCCTCCCCAGTATCTTCCTTCAAGGGCTCCGGGCAAGGTGCGACCTAGAGCATCTTTTCCAATACCGGATTGTCCAAACCCTCAGGGAGGGGGGCCGGACACCGAATCAACTTCGCCTTTGTTAGCCAGTCCTGGTCAAAAAGCAAACTCTCAGAAATAACTTCGTAACAAATGAGAGATAGTATGTTCGGCCGGAAGATTCCTTACCTGTTCGGCGGCGTGGTTACTGCTCAGGCCCACGTCCTCGGTGATTTCTGGACACTCTACCTGAGGTCCGAAGAATGACTTGTACATCTCCTCGTGCGTCAGGCCGAGGAAATTTTGAATGACACGTGGTCCCTCGGGATTGAACTCCCACAAGTGAAGGGGCCGGCGTTTGCAAGGATGGACTTGACGAACCAGCATAACTTGTATTACCACAACCAAACTAAAATCTCCATTGAAGAGATCTCGAATGCGGCTTTGTAGTATAGGCACGTCCTTGGCTGGACCCCATCTCAGACCTCTGCTGATCCATGACATCAGTTGTGGTGGAGGGCCCGAGCAGAAAACAGGGGCGGCCGCCCACTTGGCACTTCTAGGAGCCGTGATGTAGAACCACTCCTATTGCCACAATTCAGACACCTCTGGAATGGAACCTTTGGGCCATGGAGCTCCCGTCATCTTGCATACTGAGGCACCTCCACACGCTGCATGTTGCCCCTCGATTATCTTCGGCTTTACTTCAAAGGTATTGAGCCACAGGCCAAAGTGAGGGGTAACCCGGAGGAAGGCCTCACACACGACAATAAATGTCGTGATATGAAGAAAGGAGTCCGGAGCTAGATCATGGAAATCTAGCCCGTAATAAAACATCAAACCCCTGACGAAAGGATCCAGAGCAAGGCCTATACCTCGGAGGAAGTGGGAGACGAACACGACGTTCTCGTTGGGTTCGGGGGAGGGGACGGCCTGCCCTCGGGCAGGCAGTCGATGCAAAACCTCGGCGGTCAGATATCTGGCCTCCCTCAACTTTTTGATGTCTTCTTCCATGACGGAAGAAGGCACCCATCGGCCTTGAAGGCTAGATCCGGACATGATTGAAGGTTCGGAGCACCTGACCTGAACTTTGGGTGTTTGAGCTTGAGGTTGGGTAGGATTCGATTGAGCACAAGAGGGAAAAATAAAAGCCTTGTCCCTTTATAAAGAGGGTGAATATCAAGCGTCCTCTCCGTGGCCGTTTGGACTTGCCTATAGTCTAGAAGTCCTAGAAGCGGTTGGGTTACCCACGCCCGTATTGATGAGAATCCCGGAATAAGGGGACACGATCTCTGCTTCGACAAGACGTGCCAAGGAAAGCGCCTCGTATGACACGCTGAGGTGGGACAATAAAACGGTTCGAATGAAGGCTTGGCCGTGGTGCGATGTCACACTACGGAATACGTCAGCAGATTAGATTTGTGTAAATATTATTCTCTCTATGGCAATATGTGGAAACTTATTTTGCAGAGCCGGACACTATCTTTGTGTTCAAAATCTTCTATGAAGTACTTAGAGGAGGAACCCGCCTTGCAATGCCGAAGACAATCTGCGCGCCAGACTCGTCGTCATTGAAGCCTGGTTCAGGGGCTACTGAGGGAGTCCTGGATTAGGGAGTGTCCGGATGGCCGGACTATACCTTCAGCCGGACTCCTGGACTATGAAGATAGAAGATTGAAGACTTCGTCCCGTGTCCGGAAGGGACTTTCCTTGGCGTGGAAGGCAAGCTTGGTGATACGGATATGTAGATCTCCTACCATTGTAACTGACTTTGTGTAACCCTAACCCTCTCCAGTGTCTATATAAACCGGACGGTTTTAGTCCGTAGGACAACATACAAAACAACAATCATACCATAGGCTAGCTTCTAGGGTTTAGCTTCTCCGATCTCGTGGTAGATCTACTCTTGTACTACCCATATCATCAATATTAATCAAGCAGGACATAGGGTTTTACCTCCATCAAGAGGACCGGAACCTGGGTAAAACTTCGTGTCCCTTGCCTCCTGTTACCATCCGGCCTAGACGCACAGTTCGGGACCCCCTACCCGAGATCCACCGGTTTTGACACCGACAGCCGGCGTTAGAGCTCCTTCGCAGGAGGAGAGCTCCGGCTCACCTCATCCATGGAAATGGCTTCTAGAAGCAGAAGGGGCAGGGTGCGAGAGGGGATTTGTGGAGAGGTGGCGGCACGGAGGGAAGAGCGAGGAAGTAGAGAAACCCTAGGGAGAGGACCGGGGCGGCTTTATAGAGGGGGGTGCGGGCGAGGGCTCGGCCACAGTGGCCATGGCGAGCGTCTAAAGCAGACGAATAGAGGTAGGAGAAAGGTGGTGAGCGCGACAGTCTCGCCCACTGGCCCATGGGTTCCGCATTGCCATGTCGGACGAGTGAAAGGGAGGGTTGGCTGGGTTTTGCGTGAGAATAGGAACCGAAGTGTCGGATTTCGGATTCCGACAAAACCCTCAAGGTTCGAACTCTAGGGTGCGCATGAAGATCTCTCCCTCCCCCTAGCTCACTCACTCACCAGGATCTCAAGGCTCAACTCGTCGAACCCGAAAAACAAGGGACGCAAGAGTTTATACTTCGGGCCACCGATGTGGTGTAATCCCCTACTCCTGTGTGGTGTGGTGGATTGCCTTGTAGGCTGAGGATGAACAAGTACAAGGGAAGAATTGCCTCCTGAGGGGAGGTGTTCTTGAGCTTGGTGAGCTGGTGCATATGAGGGTGGAATGGATCCGATCCCCTTCCTATGGGGATGGCTAGTCCTATTTATAGAGGCCCTGGTCCTCTTCCATATATTAGGCGGGAAGGGATCCCACAAAGGACAATTTGAAGGGGACAACTAGTACAAGCCAACCTGACAAAAGGTGGTCTTCACCTGCCAAAGGCTCTAGGGTGACGCCTCTGTGGGCTTCGCGATGACCTCTGTCCTACCGTCCTGCTGGTCTTGGTCTTGTTGCACCGATATGGAAACCTTTGCCTGATGCCTCGGGACTCCTCGCATGCGCCTGCTCCTTTAGCACCAAAGAGGTAACTGGTCCTCTGCGCCCGCTCACGCCCGCCTGGCACCCGCCTGGCCTTGGTCGTCATGGCTCATGTCATGGGAACCTGACGAGCCTCGCGAGGGTCTTGAGTGCTTGCTGGTGAAGATGGGCCATACCAGACCACTAGAGGAGCCAAGCCGTGGGCGCAAGGCGCGCTCAGACTTGGCTTTGAGGTGAAGCCAAGGGACAAGTGTGGAGTACCACGGGGCCCAATAGCCTGTGTAAGTGCATCTAGTGCCACCCCTAGTTGGTTTTGGAGTATTGATGACAAACCTGGTTGAGGGACAAATGTGTTTGTGAGAATTGCAGGATAACATAGGCAGAAGTCCCGCATTGATTCGGTTTTCCTACCGGAGATGACCCCTAAAAATGTATGAAGACATTGAAGTCAAAGGTGGGATGTGAAGACATTCACATTGAAGACTATGGCAAGAGAAGACAACGTGTGAAGACTATGGAGCGCGAAGACTTAGTTGTTTTGTCGTTCTTTTTCTTCTTTGTTGAGTCATAGGAACCACTGTACTGTTAAGTGGAGTCCAAGAGAACCAGTCAGAATGACTCAAGTGATGCTTAACCAAAATCCTATGTCTTCGAGAAAAGACAATGAGAGCAAATCTTATCCAGAGCTGGGTAAGTCAGCTTTGCTTGTAGCTCAAGTAAAGTTGCCGTGTGTGTTTGAAATCTGACCGTTGGAACACGTGTCAGTTCCTTAGTGACCCGGGGTCATTTAGGACAAATCAGGTCGGGTTGCCTAGTGGCTATAAATAGCCCACCCCCTACAACCACAAACGGTTGGCTGCTCAGAGTTAGTGCACGGCTTTTGTCGTTTGAGAGCAACCAACCTTGAAGCTTTTGAGAGAGAATTCCTTGCCAGGACAAAGCCCTAAACACCCAGAGCCAAAGAGTGTTAGGCATCACTGAAGTCTTCCTGTCTGTGTGATCTGAAGACTTATTACACTTGAGGACTATGAATCCTCCAGCCGGTTAGGCGTCGCGTTCTGAGCATCCAAGAGTCATTGTGGATCGCCGGTGAACGAAGTCTGTAAAGGTTTGGAAGTCTACCTTGAAGACTTACCAGAGTGATTGGGCGAGGACTGGGTGTCCTTAGCTCAAGGGGAATAAGGTGAAGACGTGGTCTTCTGAGTTGAATCTCAGCCTCCCTAACCAGACGTACAGTTGTCACAACAACTGGAACTGGTCCAACAAATCATTGTCTTCAACGAGTCACTGGTTTCATCCTTCCCATTCCTTTACTTACTGTTGGCTCTAGTGAAGTCATTGTATGATTGCATTATCTTTTGTCTTCACTGAGTAACCCCCTGTTCTGATTGGCTTCACACTATCTTCCTACCTGATCTATACTGCCTAGCTGCTATTAGTCGTTGTACTTTCACTTCACTGAATACTTGACTATGGCTTGCTTAATGTAGTCTACCTTCTGCTGCATGATAATAGGTTTATTTCTATCGTTTGTCTTCGAAACTTCCATGTTTTGAAGACTTTCATAAAAATTGCCTATTCACCCCCCTCTAGTCGATCACTAGCACTTTCAATTGGTATCAGAGCAAGGTACTCACTTGTTCTGTGTGATTCGGTTTAACCACCTGGAGTTTTAGCTATGTCGACCGCAGGGATAATCAAAGTCTCCGCTGCGTGCCCAGTCTTTGATGGAACTAATTATCCCTACTGGAAGAATAAGATGCGCCTGCATCTTGAAGCCATTGATGTCGACCTATGGTATGTCGTCAAGAATGGTGTTCCCAAGACTGGTGAAGGTGTCACCGCTGCTGATGTCAAGAAGTTCGTTCAATTGGACTCCACTGCGAAGAACATCATCTGTGGTCATCTGACCAATGGACAGTATGGCCGTGTGAGTGCTTTGGAAACATCTAAGCTAGTCTGGGACTGGCTCTCCAAGGTCAACGAAGGCGTCTCAACCCAGAGAGATCAGAGAATCCGTGTCCTTCGCAACCTCTTCAACCGCTTCAAGAGAAATGACAATGAGAATGTCCAGCTCACGTTTGATTGACTCACTGACATCAAAATGAGCGTCAAGCCCTCGGCGCTACTGAGATCACCAAGCATGAAGTCGTCAAGACACTCCTGAGATCACTTGACAACTCGTTTGACACCCTAGCCCTGATGATTCAAGAACGTCCTGAATTCAAGACACTCGATCCGTCTGACGTACTTGAGAGGTTCAACACACATGCGTTTCAGCTTTCTGAGAAAAGAGACATCTACGGTCCCAACTATGGGCGAACTCGTGCCTTGAAGGCAAAAGTTATCTCCTCATCTGAAGTAGAATCTGACAGCAGTTCTGATGATCCTGAAGACATTGGAAAGGAGCTTGCTATGCTTGTGAAGAAGTTCCAAAAATTCACCAAGAAGAAAGGCTTCAGAAAGTCTTCACGATCAAGCTCAAGGAATGATGAAGCTTCTGCTCATGACTACAAGAAGAGAACATGCCACAAGTGCAAGAAACCTGGCCACTACATCTCTGAGTGTCCGCAGTTGGACAATGAGAACAAGAAGAAAAAGAAGAGCAAGGAGTATGATTCTGACGACAAGAAGAAGATGAAATACTCAAAGTCTTCTTCCAAGTCTTCCTCAAAGTCTTCATCACACAAGAAGAGCTCATCTGGCAAGGCTCGTGCATTTGTTGGCAAGGAAATGGATTCAGAGGAGGAGTCCGCTTCTGAGGAGGTGGAGGTGGATTCTGAGGAGGAGTCCGATTCTGGCGTTGCGAGTCTGGCTACAACATACGTTGCCAAGTCCATCTTCAACACTGAATATAATGACTTCATCACCGACACCGATGCAAATGACAAGGACTACTCTGCTCCCACCTACTGCTTCATGGCACGCGGTGCCAAGGTAAACGCACGCACTACTCACTATCAAACATCCAGTGAAGATGACTCTGATTGTGGTTCCAAACCCAGCTACAAAACACTTGCTAAAATTGCAACTGAACAACAGAAAGCTATGGAACATATTCAAAAACTATTAGACAAAAGCGATGACCTATTAGACACTGAAATGACTCGATCTCAGTCCTTAATTGAAGACATAAAAAATCTTCATGTTAAGTATGAGGAACTTGAAAGTCATCATGATTCGCTCTCAACAACTCATGAAAAGCTTTCCTATGATTATCTTCAAAGGAAGCAAGATCTTGAGAAATTGAGAGCGGCTCATGAAGATCTTCAAAAGGAAAACAAGCCACTTCGTGCCAAATAGATCAGTCCCGCTCAGGAAGGATTTGAACCACCATGTCTTAAATGCATTGAGCGTGACAACGCTACTTCTGTTCCTGAATGTTCTACTGCTGCCACTATTGCAATATCTTAAACTGTTGATGTGGTAACTAACCCCTCTGCTGAGGATACCACTGCAATTGCTGATGAAAATGCTAGGTTGAAGACATTGCTTGAAATAGGGATGTACAAAAGTCTCAAAGGGCATCAGACACTATGTGATGTCCTCAAAAGGAAGACCCTGAACCGAAACCCTAGAAAGGAGGGTCTTGGGTTCGAAAGGAAAATGAATGCTAATGGCTCTTACTGGAAACCTGAGCAGTACCCCAAAACCACATGGGTTGCTGCAAAGGAACCCTTAGTGGATCCATCCACTCTGTGAGGCTTCAATTGTGCTAATCCCATTGTTATTGATGAATCCTTTGATGCAAACTATAAACTGTTTAAGAATCAGAATGGTGAAGTGTTTGCCAGGTATATTGGTACTAACTGCAGGAATGGGCCACATATGAAGAAAGTCTGGGTGCCGAAAAGGTTGTTGGATAATCTTCATGTGAATGTCATCATGACACCACAAGTGAAGAAGACAAACCCCAGACCACAGGCTTCATATGGTCCAAAGGCTTCATACAGACAAAGGACTCACCTGAGTCGCACTAATGCAAATGTTTTGCAGGGAAGCCATACTCAGGCCTATGAATATGAGCGCGTTTCATCAAACCGCCATGTTCATAAGACCAAGAACTACTCTGCTTATTCTTATGAGTACTATTGTCCACCTGCAAGACTTTTTGCTAGGGCTCCAAAGCCAAAATTCTCAGATGCTGCACTTAGACTCATTGCTTCGAAGCCACCCTTGAAGATGTGGGTGGCTAAGAAAGCTTAACTCTCTTTTGAAGGGAAAGGTCTCCAGCCGACAATCAAATTCGTCTGAAGCTATTGCTGGGGACCTTAAACATCTTGTAGGGCGCAAGATCAAATGCCCAAATGGTCTTATTATGTATTTTGTTCCTGAGTCGCTTGCTACTTGCCCTATCAGTCCTAACCTCGATCTAAGATTTCATAATCCGCTTGCTCGTCAAATGTTTATGCTTCACAGTTCTCTTCGTGAAGCCTATCCCCCTAACTGCACTGTAGGGTACGACACCAGCTGCTTCAGAGTGGATTATTGATAGTGGGTGTACTAATCACATGACTGGCAAGCGAAGTCTTCTCATGGACTCAACCTTATGTCCATCTGACAAAAGTGACATCACATTTGCTGACACTGGTAAAAGCAAGGTATTGGGTCTAGGTAGAGTTGCAATCTCAAGGGATCAACACATGGATAAAGTCATGCTTGTTGAATCCCTTGGTTTCAACTTAATGTCTGTCTCAATGCTTTGCGATTTGAACATGATTGTGATGTTTGGAAAATATCATTGCCTTGTTCTAATGGAATCTGATAAGTCTCTAGTCTTTGAAGGGTATCGGAAAGATGATTTGTATGTGGTAGATTTCTTAGCAGGACCACAGCTTGCCGTATGTCTTCTAGCAAAAGCTTCTGAATGCTGGCTCTGGCATCGAAGGCTAGGGCATGCTGGCATGAGGAACCTACACACCCTTGCAAAGAAGAAGCATGTCATAGGCATCAAGGGCGTAAAGTTCAAGAAGGATCACTTATGCGGTGCCTGTGAAGCAGGAAAGATGACGAGGACCAAGCATCCCTCGAAGACAATCATGACAACAACTCAACCCTTTGAACTGCTCCACATGGACCTTTTCGATCCCACTCATTACTCAACTCTTAATACTATTGTTTGTCATTATGGCTTTGTCATTGTTGATGATTATTCAAGATATACTTGGGTGCATATAATCCTCTACAAGACTGAAGTGCAGGATGTCTTCAGACGCTTCGCCAATCGAGCCATGAACAACTATGGCGTCAAGATCAAGCACATCAGAAGTGACAATGGCACTGAATTCAAGAACACTGGCCTAGATACTTATCTTGATACTTTGGGCATCACACATGAATTCTGAGCTCCGTACACGCCACAACAGAATGACGTTGTGGAACGCAAGAACAAAACACTTATTGAGATGGCCCGGACGATGCTTGATGAATACAAGACTCCAAGAAAGTTCTGGCCTGAAGCCATTGATACTGCATGCCATATCATCAACTATGTTTATCTTCACATGCTTCTGAACAAGACATCCTATGAGCGCCTTACTGGCAAGAAGCCAAATGTCAGTTACTTCAGAGTATTTGGCGCTAGGTGCTGGATCAAGGATCCACATCACACTTCAAAATTTGCACCAAAAGCACATGAAGGTTTTATGCTTGGGTATGGAAATGATTCACACTCCTACAGAGTCTTCAACCTCTTTCACTATAAAGTGGTTGAAACTGTGGATGTGCGGTTCGATGAGACTAACGGCTCGCAAAGAGAGCACCTGCCAAATGTGCTAGATGAAGTTCCATCCATTGAATCAATCAAACTTATGGGAACTGGAGAAATCATACCATCTGAAGCTTAGCCTGAAGAGGAACTAATCATCTCTGCATCTGATCAACCTGAAGACAATGCTAAGCCTGAAGACAATCCTTCTGACGATGACAATGATCAGCAAGAGCAAAATCTTCGTCCTGTCCATCCTCGTGTTGCAAATGAAGTACAGATTGAAAGGATAATTGATAGCATCAATGCACCAGGTCCACTCACTCGTTCAAGAGCAACACAGCTAGCTAACTTTTGTGGGCACTTCGCATTCGTTTCAATATCTAAACCCAAGAAAGTTGATGAAGCCTTCATGGAACCTGAGTGGATTCAAGCCATGCAAGAAGAGCTCCAGCAGTTTGAGCTGAATAATGTTTGGGAACTGGTTAAGCGTCTTGATCCTCGTAAGCACAATATAATAGGCACTAAATGGATATATCACAACAAGCAAGATGAGCGTGGTCAAGTTGTCAGAAACAAAGCTCGTCTCGTTGTTCAAGGATATACTCAAGTTGAAGGGATTGACTTCGATGAAACATTTGCTCCTGTGGCTAGGCTTGAAGCTATACATATACTGATGGCCTATGCAAATCATCATAACATTCTTCTGTATCAAATGGATGTGAAGAGCGTTTTTCTCAATGGAAAGATTGAAGAAGAAGTGTATGTTGCACAACCGCCTGGCTTTGAAGATCCAAAACATCCTGACGTGGTGTACAAGCTCAACAAGGCACTGTATGGCCTCAAACAAGCCCCTCGGGCTTTGTATGACACACTCAAAGACTTCCTGAAGAGCAAAGGCTTCAAACCTGGTTCTCTCGATCCCACTCTCTTCACGAAGACATATGATGGGTGAACTGAAGTTCTTCCTTGGTCTTCAAATACGACAGCAACGCAACGACATCTTCATATCTCAAGAGAAATACCTCAAAGATTGCCTGAAGAAGTTTGGAATGTAGGACTGCAAAGGCTACACGACGGCAATGCCAGCCAAACACCATCTGGGTCCCGACGACAATGGTAAAGAGTTCGATCAAAAGGTATACCGCTCCATGATTGGTTCCCTGCTTTATTTATGTGCATCTAGGCCAGATATCATGCTTAGTGTTTGCATGTGTGCCCGGTTCCAAGCGGCACCAAAGGAATCGCATCACTTAGCTGTGAAGCGAATTCCCAGATATTTGGCTCACACCCCAATGCTAGGATTACGGTATCCAAAGGGCTCAGAGTTTGATCTAGTTGGACTCTCGGATGCTAATTATGCTGGTGACAAGGTGGATCACAAGTCTACATCAGGCACATGTCATTTTCTGGGACAATCACTTGTATGTTGGTCTTCAAAGAAGCAGAACTGTGTATCTCTTTCCACTGTTGAATCTGAATACATTGCTGCTGGATCTTGCTGCGCTCAGCTTCTATAGATGAAGCAAACACTCAAAGACTGTCATTCATCTGAAGCAAGTGCCACTCTACTGCGACAAGGAAAGCGCCATCAAGATTGCCAACAACCCAGTTCGGCACTCGAAGACAAAGCACATTGAAATTCGTCATCACTTTCTCAGAGATCAGGTTATGAAGGAACATATTGATATCATTCACGTCAACACTGAAGAGCAATTGGCAGATATCTTCACCAAGCCCTTGGATGAGAAGAGGTTTTGCAAGTTACGGTGTGAGCTAAATATCTTGGAATCCTCAAATGTCCTGTGATCAGGCACACATCCTAACACTTAAACATGTTGACGACTTAGATGTGCAACACACGATGTAAAGTATATCTTCAAACAATGAAGAATTACATTCTGAGTGTGAATATATTAACGTGGAATCTGACTTTGGAGCGCCACGATAATTGTGCGCCGTGTCTGGGTCTAATATTTCCTATACGGTGGGTAACACCACCACCAAATTTTTTCCCTTTGAAGTGTTTTTCTCATGGCGTTACATTTGCAAAGTCTTCGCATTCTGTTTGTCTTCAATGATTAAAAGTTCTCCTGTTTATCTTCAACATACTGATTTGGTTTCCGTCCTCTACAGCATTCACTTATAGCTATGGCGTCTTACTGAATCTTTTGAACTAAGTGAATGTGATCGGACCCTAACCCCTCTATGCTTCTTCCCTAAGTCTATCTATCCAAATCATATGCATTCTATTGACACTGTCAAAATGTCTTCTCTGCATCCTTGTGAGCAGAAGACATAGAGACAAACATTAATCCGTTTTCAATGCTAAATCCTTTCACCTGAAACCCGGAGAAGTGGGAACGACCACCCGACAATCCAGGCATGCGTGGGAATGTGGAACAACCTCCGATGTGTTGCATGATAGCCACGTGTCCTTCAAATGTGAATCGCCAGGGGCACCTGTGTAATGACACTGTGCTGTCCCTATCCCTATAAATACACGCCTCACCATAGTCATTATCCATTCTTCCACTCTCGCACAAACCCTAGCGCCACCGCTAGCCCTCGACGATGCCGGCGACGAAGCGCTTCACTGCCGTGACCTCACCGACGCCGTCTTCACGCCGACCGCGGACATCGTCTTCTCCGCCATCGCCGTAGGTGTCCTCCGTCGCCAAGTTAGGGCACGGAAGATTCGAACTGCTCGGCCTCCTCTTCCACTCCATCTAGCAGTTCTTCGTGTGGTAAATAAAACCTCCTTTTTACGGCCCCTTTGATCCTATAGATTCATCATTTTCTACCACAAGCAGTTTCTATTCACACAAGTTGAATCTATTTCGTACTGCATCTCATAATATGCCTAGTATGTTCACTTATGCTTCACAAAGTAGTTAGATTCCTCACTTGTACTTATTCGTGGATTCGTACAAATTTGGAACCAACTCTCTATCTATGAGTGAATGTCTTCGCACTATGAGGTCAAAGTCTTCTAAACTGATTTATCTTCAAAATCTTCTAAGAATGCATATGACCTCTTCCCCTTCCCTCGCACCTTAATGCTGTCACAGGTACATGTCCGTGGGAGAATCCCTTGGTTCTCAACGTCTGCATTCATTTGCAGAATTCTTACAGCATCATATAAACTCTCCTAAAGCCAGTTCTTGTCTGACCAGTAGACGGAAGCCTTTGGCAGCTTTGAAGCCTTTCAGTTTAAACTTCATGGCACCAGAGAAATCTGCAAGGAAGGGTGGCAGACAGCGTCGTGGCAACGCCTCAAGAGATTTGCGTCCTGATCTCTATGAGCTGTACAAGACAGATCCAGAGGAGGACTACAATTAGCGAAAAACTCGAATCCAATGGATTCGAAGATATTGGGCAGAACAGTGGTTCAAGTATAGGTTCGTGACCCAGGAGTATGCTGAAAAGAATGCCATCAAACAACCATAGGGAGACATTATATACAGAAATCTTCAACCCAGGTCGAGAGCTAAAGCCATTGAACAAGGCTTCTATCCTTGCATGGTCCATGGACCACAGCCTACCGATGCAGACACATCTTCATTATTGTGGTGCCGCGACAATAATCTGTTCAAGCGCAACTTCCAATTTTCCAAGAATTCGGCCAAAGAAAACAAGAAGTCACGGGGATTAGACTTCAATCCAGGCCCCTCTGCTCCTCGTGCTGATGGCACACGCGAAGCTGAACCCAATCTTGTTGAGCCCTTCTACAACCTAGAAGGTCTCATCACTCATATCATGGTTCAAGGGACAACCGTGGATGAGCCTGCAGAGGATGCTGAATTTGACGAAGCGCCTGCAGCACCGAAGCCAAAGAAGCTGAAGAAACCTCAAGCTTCGAGGCCTTTCCCAGCAACAAAGGCCTCATGAGCGAAGCCTCTGGCCACTGCACCTCCTGAACACAGTGTGCAGTCTGAAGATTTGTCACGCATCTCCAAGCCCTCCAAAGTGAAGATGCCCTTGCAACCCACTAGCCAAGCACTGACCGCTGCTGCTATTCTGTGAAATGATGCCATTGATCTGTCCAACGACGATGATCTTGGCGATGATGCTCTTGAGCAGCTGATCAAGAGCAAGCAAGAGGCAGAAATCTTCAATGACTTTCCTCTCTTTGATGTTGAAATCATCAACACATTAATTGATGAGTGGGTTGACAGCCCAAATGTCAGCTTTGATGATCTTCAGCTTCCGATTGGCCTAAGCGTCGCCTTCCACGGAACTATTGCTGCTGAGCTGGCTCTAGCTCAGAAGATTGTTGAACTGAAGCATAAGATCGATTATGAAAAGGCTCAGTTCAAGAAGCACATGGCCAAGCTCAACGTTGAAGACATTTAGAACTTCCAGACCATGATGCATGAGCTTAAGGAAGCTTTCCGAACCAAACGCGAAGAAGCCAAGGGTTCTCGTGAGCGCATGAAGAATCTTGCCGCTAAATGTGTCCAAGCATACAATGAGGCTGAAAAGTGCAAGGCCTTGGGGCGACCAGGGATCGAACCCCGAATGGCGGCCAAGAAGAAGAAGAAACCTGCCGTGGCAGAACCTGAAGCACCAAGGCAGGAAGTACATCCAATTGTCTTCCTAGCTAGTATGACAGGTTTGAAGCCTAAGGTCCCCACGGTGGCTTCTGAACTGAAGAAAACAAGGGCTGCTGAAGCTAAAGCCAGAAAACGCAAAACCAAGGGCACTACTGATGATGCTCCTCCAACCAAGAAATGCAAAACCAAGAAGAGAAATTGGGCTGCTCCCACAGAGCCCCTTGAGGTCGAGCCAATCTCAGTGGCTCGTCCTGCGTCTGAAAATCAAGAACGCCAAGTGGTAATTCATGAGCCTGCTTCTCCAGAGGCTCCTGAAGCTGAAGACAATCCAGCTCTTGACCCCACTACAGCTGAAGACATTGGTCCTCACGACAATGTTGAAGATCATGAAGTCCTTCCTCAGATCGAGCACCAATTGGTATCATCGCCTGTGCTCACGCACAACGAACTCATCAGCATTGGTCGTCCTCTGACGCCAACTGCTCAGGATGCATCATGGGCTGATCACCCACAACGACAAGACACTCCAAGCTCTCCCCAACCGCAAGCTACCCCACCAAAGCAAGAAGACGATGACTTTGAGGCCCAGCGCACTCCATCTCCACAAGCGTCGCCAGCATTACGCAGGCTTCGCAAAGGACTAAGGCCCCAAGTCAGTCCCACTATGCACGTGTCTGAGTCTGAAGCCAAAATGGCTGAAGATATTCTGGCTGCATCAGTCGATGAAGAAGAAGCACCAAGAGTTAAAAGAGTTGCTAAACCCCCGTCCCACCAAGATGTTCTTCTTGAGGAAAACGTGTCCGACCCTCCAGCTCCTGAAGTGGAGGTTAACAACCCTGAGGCGGCCAGCAACATCACCGCTGAAGCCAATGACGTCGTCATGGCTGAAGCTAATACGGTGCCTGAAGCTATTGCGGTGCCAGAAGTCCAAGCATCTGAAGCCACTGCTGGAACCGAAGTCAATGCTGAAGCACCTGAGGGACAAGCACCTGAACCCAATGTGGCCCCTGAAGCCCATGAAAACAATGCCAATGCTCCTGTCCCCCCTCCAAGACCTCATACAATTGAGCTGGCATTTGATCATGGTCAGCCCGTTATGGTCCGCTGGCCTGTTTTGGTTCCTCCACCAGCTGCCGGTCCACAATTTGAATATCATGTTGAGCACAGACCTCAAGTCCAAAAGCCCAAGCCAAGACTTCCACGATTCCCAGGCACGGCCACTTCTCCTAGGGTCTTCAATGTGAATGGCTTTTGTGGCACATAACTCCTTCAACAGCTCCAAGAACTGTAGGATCGAAAGTATGTCTACAAGGGGGGTGATTAGACTACTTGACCAAATAAAAACTTAACCTTTTCCCGATTTTAGTTCTTGGCAGATTTTAGCTATTTTAGGACAAGTCAAGCAATCATCACATAATTCAAGCAAGCATGCAAAGAGTATATTGGCAGCGGAAAGTAAAGCATGCAACTTGCAAGAATATAAAGGGAAGGGTTTGGAGATTCAAACGCAATTGGAGACATGGATGTTTTTCCCGTGGTTCGGATAGGTGGTGCTATCCTACATCCACGTTGATGGAGACTTCAACCCATGAAGGGTAACGGTTGCGCGAGTCCACACAGGGCTCCACCCAAGGACAACGGTTGCGCGAGTCCACGGAGGGCTCCACCCACGAAGGGTCCACGAAGAAGCAACCACCCACAAAGGGTCCACGAAGAAGCAACCTTGTCTATCCCACCATGGCCATCGCCCACGAAGGACTTGCCTCACTAGCGGTAGATCTTCACGAAGTAGGCGATCTCCTTGCCCTTACAAACTCCTTGGTTCTACTCCACAATCTTGTCGGAGGCTCCCAAGTGACACCTAGCCAATCTAGGAGACACCACTCTCCAAGAAGTAACAAATGGTGTGTAGGTAATGAACTCCTTGCTCTTGTGCTTCAAATGATAGTCTCCCCAACACTAAACTCTCTCTCATAGGATTTGGATTTGGTGGAAAGAAGATTTGAGTGGAAAGCAACTTGGGAAGGCTAGAGATCAAGATTCATATGGTAGGAATGGGATGTCTTGATATCAACACATGAGTAGGTGGTTCTCTCTCAGAACAAATGAGTTGGAATGATGTGTGTGTTCTGATGGCTCTCTCACTTAATGAGAAAGAGGTGGAGGGGTATATATAGCCTCCACACAAAATCCAACCGTTACACAGTTTTCCAATCTCGGTGGGACCGAATCATAAAACTCGGTCGGACCGAAAATGTAAACCTAGTGACCGTTAGGAATTTCGGTGGGACTGACATGCAACTCGGTAGGACCGATTCAGTTAGGGTTTGGGCATAACGTAATCTCGGTGAGACCGATTACACAAACTCGGTGAGACCGAGTTTGGTAATAAGCTAACCAGAGAGTTGGTCAGGCAAACTCGGTGGGACCGATTTGCTCTTTCGGTGGGACCGAGTGGAACTCGGTGAGACCGAGAAGTTACAAAGGGGAAACACTGAGTTTACATTGCAATCTCGGTGGGACCGATTCGCTCTTTCAGTGGGACCGAAAAGTTACAAAAGGGAAATAGAGAGTTTGCAACCCCATCTCGGTGAGACCGAGATCCCTATCGGTAGGACCGAATTGCTAGGGTTTGGCAGTGGCTAATGACAAGTGAAACTCGGTGGCACCGGATAGGAAAAATCGGTAGGACCGAGTTTGGCTTAGAGTTTAGGTCATATGTGGATATGGGAAAGTAGTTGAGCATTTTGGAGCATATCATTAAGCACATGAAGCAAGAGGCTCATTAAGCAACACCTCATCCCTCCTTAATAGTATTGGCTTTTCCTATGGACTCAATGTGATCTTGGATCACTAAAATATAAAATGAAGAGTCTAGAGCTCTTGAGCTTGAGCCAATCCATTGTCCTTAGCATTTTGAGGGTTCCACTTTCATATCCATGCCATGCCAATCATTGAGCTTTCCTGAAATAATCATCTTGGAATAGCATTAGCTCAATGAGCTCTATGTTGTTATGAATTACCAAAACCACCTAGGGATAGTTGCACTTTCAATCTCCCCCTTTTTGGTAATTGATGACAACATATAGATCAAAGCTTCGACAAAAGATAATAAGCATGAAATATATCGTCGCTTTGAGAAGTATGTGATAAGTAAGAGCTCCCCCTAAATTTGTGCATATTTAAAAAATTTTCTTTGGACTGCAAATGCACAAAGAGTTAGAGTCATGGGTTACTCTTCCATGTCACATACATCTTGGTGGAGTGCTCAAAATGATAAGATTGAAATACATGCACGCTCAAAATGATAAGATTGAAATACATGCACTCATCACCAAGAATAGTGAATGATCACAAATGATAGATAGAATGATAATATTTAAGCAAGCATTAAGCAAACATTAAGTGTAGCTTATGATCAAACACATGATCATCGATGTCTCACAAACATAAGGACGTAGTATCTCACACACAAAAGCAAACAAAGTTCGAAGAAACCACCAAATAAAACAAGAGAGAAAAGCAACACTCTCTCTCTCGAAGCCTATGATCTATACATCTTCTCCCCCTTTGGCAACAAGTTACCAAAAAGTTCCTAGAAAATGCATAGTGCTAAGTCATCGCTCAGGCTTGATCTTCAGGTGGTGGTGGAGTCCGAATCACGCCAAGGACGAAGGCTTTTGTAGATGTTGAAGTAGTCGCAGGAGTTGGAGCTGAAGTTGACGTTGGAGCTGAGGCTGTAGCTGGTGCTGAAGTTGTAGCTCTGGTGTCAGCAACTGGTACGGCAGACGACCTCGGGCCTCGTGGCACTCTAGAAAAAGCATGAGTGGTAGTCCTTCCTCTCCTCTCATTCATGTCCTCCTGGAGCTGCTCCACTGCAGACTGGACTTCTGTTACCTTCACATCCAAGTCATAGAACTTCTGTTCCATGATCCTCTCTAGGCTCTGCTGATTTTTAGTGAGGTTGGCTAGACTTTGCTCAATTCTCAGCAAGGATGCAATCAAGTAACTGAGCTGCTCTTGTTTGGTCTTCAAGAAGTACTCAGATGCCTCCTCTTGAGTAGGCATCCTGGCAGCTTTCTCCTTCTTCGCCTTCTCCTTCTTTGCAAATGCTTGTGCAGACGATGGCTCATTGTCTGTCATCACAACTTCATTGTTCTCAAAATCTGGACGGATGGGCAAGTGTTCCTTATCCAACAAATATATGCCCGTGCCCAACTTGGAGTTGATGAGCTCCTGAATCTGAGGGGCATATCCACAGCTCCTCTTCTGATCTGCAGCTGTCCTCTTAATGGTTTCCACAATGAGACTCATGACCTTGAATTTTTGAGGCACATCAAAAACATGAAGCGAGTTGATAGCATGACCTCTAATCATCTTGTGATCTCCAGACTTAGGCAACAGAGTGTGCCTTAGTATCCAATTGATAGTGGGCAATCCTGATAGCAGATAGTGCACTGAGCCAAACTTGAATGTGTCAAGAGCTTCATTGGGAATTTCCTTGTACATGTTGGACATGGAGTTATGGTCCATCTTCTTGGCATAGATATCCAAGTCCTCATCTTGCTCTTCTGGGGCATTGATGATCTGTGCCCACTCAGCCACTGTAGATTGGTACCTTGTACCCTCAGACATCCATGTAATTCTTCCATCTGGATAAAAGTGAGCTGTGGAGTAGAACTGCATGATGATTTCCTCGTTCCACTTTGTGAGCTTCTGCCCAACAAAGTCCTCTACTCCACACGCTCTGAAGCTGTCCTGAACTCCTAGGTAGTACTCTTCATTCTCCTTGATGTAGGTCCAATCGACCCATCTCATGTCACAAACGATTGGCTTCTTGTCAAGCAAAACAGTCTCATAAAAGTCTTGTTGCTCCTTTGTATGAAACCTGTAATCCACGGCATTCCTTCTTCTAGAAGCATACGGGTCTGCTTCTCTCCATTTCCTTAGCCCTGAGTCTCTCCTGAGCTTCATGTCCTCAGCCACGGGATGAGCATCATTGTGGTCTGGGATCTTGGGCTTGAGCTTCCGGAGGACACTTTCTTCCTCTTGTTCAGTAGCTTCAGGCACTGGGGCCTTATTCTTTTCTGCAGCTGGGATGCTTCGTGTGTTTCTCTTTGGTGCATTCTTAGGCTTAGGTGCAGCCTTAGGTGTTTCCTTGGGCTTGGATGCAGCTGTTCCTGACCTTATAGCATCTCCCATGAGTTTGGCTGCCTTGGGCGCTGGTGCAGCTGCCTCTTCTTCTTCCTCCTCCTCTTATACCATGATGGAGGCTCTCCCAAGCACTTTGGCTACAGTCTTTTTCACCCTCTCTTTCCTCTTTTTGCTCTCAGCAGCCATGGGCTCAATGGGAGCAGGTGCAGGCATCTCAGTTGATACTCTAGCCTTTGACATTGGCTGCCTGCCTGCTGGCCTCTTGACTTTCAGCCCTGGCTTTAAGCCTTGAGCTGGCTCAACTCTTTTGGAGGTGGCCTCTTCCTCTGCCACATAGTCTTCATCCTCAGAATCAGACGTTCTCTTCTTCCTTTGACGTGTGGCAGCCTTAGGCAGATTGCTGGGTGTGCTCCTGCTGCCATCATCAGAAGAACTTGAGGGGCTAGTGCCCTCACTCATCACAACTTGCTGCTCTGAGAGGTTTTGGCTGTCACTTTGATCAGACATGTTGCACACTGACTGCTGACCCTGTGAATAGATTATGGATAAGATAGAGTGGATGAGCATCACAAAAAGTAGAGATTTTTGCAAAAGAATAATCCAAAAACTTAGTTTTAGTTTTCCACAGAAAGCATCTCGGATCTACCGATTTTCAAACTCGGTGACACCGAAGCAGTTTTGGCACCAGAACTGGTGAACTCGGTCAGACCGAGTCACAGTTCGGTGGCACCGAGACTGCTAGGGTTTCACAGAATTTCAAAATCGGTCGCACCGATAAGTTATTCTCGGTCAGACCGAGTTTCACTTGTGCAATGGCAAGAGCCAGATCGGTGGGACCGAGTTTTTCAACTCGGTGGGTCCGAGATGGTTTCGGCGGAAACCTAAACCTAGAATTTTCGAATTAAACCTAATCTATGAGTGTTTTGACTGGATAGGAGTGTTTCAAACGTGGCAAGAATCATGATGATCACAATGTGCTAGGAATCAGATTGAGGAATAGCACAATGATCAAGTCCATACCCTAGTTCGGCGTGGACTTGCTACGGCGGCAATGGCGGGGCAGAAATCCGTTGACGGCGGCGGAGACCAGCGACTGGAGGCTGCTGGCGGCGAGGAGACGATCTGGAGACCTCGGGGGCAGAGCAGGCTATCGCACGGGCGAGGAGGTTTCAGAGAAATTTCCAAAATTCTGCCCATCACTATATATAGCCCGACCCTGTCGGTGTGACCGAGTGGAACAACTCGGTGGCACCGAGATGCAAAACTGTGTGCAGTTATTGCAACTCGGTGTGACCGAAAAGTTCAAATCGGTTGCACCGAGATCGAAAACCTAGATCAACTTAATGAACTCGGTAGGACCGAAATGGAGTATCGGTCAGACCGAGATTCATAAAGAGGTTTTGGAAGTTTAAGTCTATGACGAATCGGGGACTCCGAGCGCTCCTCACACAGAGTGGTTCAAATCTGACTTGATCAAATTTTGTGATGCAGCATGAATAGAGTTTGATACGAGAAAAGCATAGATAGCTAGAGGAGATTCTTAGGCATTCTTGTCCATCCACTTGGCAAAAGAAGATAAAGCCAAACAATCAAAGCAACAAGTGGATGTCCTCGAATGAGTAAAATATGCAATCAACATGCTCACACAATAAGATAGCAAATGAAATATGTGGCAAAGCATGCACAACCAATTCTAGCATCTGTCAAGCAATTTGCGATGACTAGGTCATCTATATATGAGTATATTGACTTAGGAGTCAAGTGAGAACACTTGATCGTAGGTCATACTCATCGTTTAAGCTCAAGTGGGGTTACCACTTTTACATAAAGCATTGTTTTGTTCACATCTTTAGAGTTGCTTTAGCTCAAGTCTTAGAGTAAAGCTCCCCCTAGATGTGATATCCCCCCTAAGAGGGATGAACTAACCTTGGGTTTTGTCGATGATGACTTCATGTAGATATTGAAGATGTGGATGCTCAATGTTGATGTAGATCTCTTGGAGCTATCCATTTGAGTGAATTACACTTTCAATACCTACATGGGTTAGTCCCACAAGGAACAAACAAGGATATCCATAGACATAGAGTGATGCACACACAAGATGATGTCCATGAAAACTTTAGGTTACCTTGTCCCTTGTCTTAACAACAAGAGGGTTTGTGACTCCTTGAACTAGTGCAAGATGTGGAAGTTGATTGCACTTGTTCTTGCCAAAATGATAAGAGTGAAGTATGTTGGCGGAGTCACCCTCAAGAACTCTTTAGTTCTTCTTCTTTTGGATCCACATCATCTTGATGGACATCCTTGGAGTTGTAGTCGTACTTGATGAAGTAGAGCTTGAAGTAGTCTTGGGAATCCACTTGACTAAGGTCTTTGGAGCTTCTTCAAATGCATCAATTTCCTCTCGAAGCTTGTCCTTGCCTTTTTGCTCGTAGTCTTGTGGTGGAAGATCATCTTGAGCTTGTGTCCCCTTGAAAGAAGTATAGTTCTCTTGTTGAGGGACAAACTTTGTCTTGGGGTATTGATCTTCTTCCCACTCAACTCCATTGGCATTGGACTTTCATTCAAAACCAACACCTTGATTCTTCCGGTGCATTCCTTGCTTGCGTACAATTTCCTCGAATTGCTTACTCCCGTCAAGGCTTTTGTACACTCCTTTCTCTATAATTCCCTTCAATAAGCTATTTTCTTGCTCAAGTGTAACTTGGCTAAGAGAATCATTAGTGGAATCAAGAGAACTACTAGAAGCAACAATATTGGATTTAGCAT
>NC_053023.1:356828777-356856977 GCF_003073215.2 Triticum urartu
CATCAGCCATGACATTGGCTTTGCCCGGGGTGTAAGTTATTCCTAAGTCGTAATCCGAGATCAACTCGACCCAACGTATTTGCCTGAGATTCAAATCCGTTGGGTGAAGATATATTTCAAACTTTGGTGATCGGTGAAGATCTCACAACGATTATCGAGAAGGTAATGTCACCAAGTTTTAAGTGCATGGACTACAGCTGCAAGCTCTAGATCATGTGTGGGATAGTTTTCCTCATGTGGGTGTAATTGCCGTGAAGCATAGGCAATTACCTAACGATCTTGCATGAGTATGCAACCTAGTCCTTGTCGCGAGGCGTCGCAATAGATAATAAAGTCCTTGGAGAAATCTGGTGGTACCAGTACGGGAGCAGATGTCAGGCGTCTTTTCAGTTCCTGAAAGCTGAACTCGCATTGTGGGGTCCACTCGAACTTTTTTATCTTTCTTGAGGATTTCAGTTAGAGGTTTAGCAACCTTGGAGAAATTCTCGACAAAGCGGCAACAATAGCTCGCTAAGCCAAGGAAGCTCCGAACTTGCTTGACCGTTTTAGGTGGAGTCCAATCAAGGACGTCTTGAACTCGCTCGGGATTGACAGCAATACCCTTACCAGAGATTACATGGCCTAGATAGGTCACTTCTGGCAACCAAAATTCACACTTGGAGAATTTGGCATAAAGGCGATGCTCTCAAAGTTTCGTCAATACCAGCCTTAGATGTTCGGCATGTTCTTCCTCATTTTTGGAGTAGATGAGTATGTCGTCAAGGTATACCACGACGAATTTATCCAAATACGCCATGAAGATCGAGTTCATTAACCGAGAGATGGTGGCTGGGGCATTGCTTAAACCGAAGGACATGACGGTGTACTCGTATTGGCCATAACGAGTAACAAAAGCCATTTTAGGAATGTCCCCGTTCTTGATTTTGATTTTATGGTAGCCCAACCTCAAATCCATTTTGGAGAAGACTGAGGATCCAGCGAGCTGATCATACAGATCATTGATCCTGGGGAGCGGATACTTGTTCTTGATAGTGACCAAGTTGACAGGTCGGTAATCTACAACCATCTGATCTGTTCCATCCTTCTTGACGAAGAGGACGGGGCAAGCCCAAGGGGAATAACTAGGACAGATGAAACCCTTTTTCAAGGACTCATCGAGTTGTTTCTTAAGTTCGGCTAGTTCTAAGGGTGCCATCTTATAGGGTCTTCTAGAAATTGGGACGGTTCCTGGAACAAGGTTTATCACGAACTTGACATCCCTGTCAAGTGGAACACCTGGCAGTTCTTCTGGAAAGACATCCGGGAAGTCTCGGACTACCGGAATATCTTCAAGGTCTGGAAGGGGGTTGGCATTTAGGGAGTAAAGCTGGCGCTTGGCCACTCAAGTTAAGACATTGACTGTCTTGCCCGATGGATGAGTAAGTTGAACGGTTCTAGTGGCACAATGAATCTTAGCATAATGAGCTGACATCCAGTCCATACCCAAGATAATGTTTATGTCCGAGGACTTGAGAGCTATTAAAGATGCAAGGAAGACAAGTCTATCGATAAGAATTTCATTCCCATGGCTTACTCTAGAAGTTTGCCATCTAGAGCCAGGGGTTTGAATTTCCATGGAAGTGGGCATGCCATAGAATGTCGTGTTATGCAATCGAGCATAGCTCTCATATATGAATGAATGAATGAGATGCTCCAGTATTGAAAAGAACAGATGCCGGATGGCAATTAACAAGGAGCGTACCAAGGACGACGTTAGGATCATCATGAGCCTCCTCAGCTGAGACATAGTTGACATGGCCATGTGTAGTGGTGGCTGGCTTGGCGTAGAATGTCTTTCCCGTTGGCTTCCATGACCAACGGACTTTCCAGACTGGTTGGGGTTGTTGTTCTGGGGACACTCTCGACTGTAGTGACCCGGCTCTCCACACTTGAAACATGTCACAACATTGGGGCGTGGAGCAGCATTAGCAGCGGGGCCACCATAGGTCTTAGGCGGTGCAAACTGCTAGTTGGGGCGAGGCACCTCAAAGGATGGCCTCGGAGTGAACCTGGGTGGCAGCGCTGTGCTTGGAATCCACACCCGACGCTTCTGAGATCTAGAGCCGGATGAAGAACCAAAATCAGGGGAGTGCTTGCGTGAAGCGTCATAGTCAGTCTAACCTGTCTCAGCACTGATGGCCTTATTGACCAGCTTCTGGAAGGAGGTGAACTCGTGCAGACGAAGATCGCGGTGAAGCTCGGGGCTAAGTCCCTTGCGGAACCTTGCCTGCTTCTTAGCGTCGGTGGATACCTCTTAAGGAGCATAACGTGCTAAATTTCCAAACTCACGGCTGTATGCATCCACAGTCAGTCTAGCTTGGGTGAAATTGCAGAACTCTTCCCTCTTACGATCCATGAGACCTTCCGGGATGTGATGCTCACGGAAAGCCTCACTGAATTCAGCCCGAGTAGTGATTTGGCCGACCGGGCACATAGCCTCAAAGTTTTCCCACCAAAGGCTAGCAGGGCCTTCGAGGTGATAGGCAGCATAGGTAACCTTATCAGCTTCGGCTACGTTGGCAGAACGTAGCTTATGGGTGATGCTGCGAAGCCAATCATCCGCATCGAGGGGCTCGACGGAATGATTAAACTATGGTGGGTACAACTTGATAAAGTCATTGATTGACACCAAGTCATTTCGCTGATGACGTGCAGTGTTCTGCTCAATCCGCTCCAGCAAGCGGTTAGTCTCACGCTTGTTTCTTTCTGCCTCTAGCATAACTTCGGCCAGAGAAGGCGGGTGAGGCAGATTCTCATCCCTAGCTGCACTGGCTTCCCCTGCTCCGGGGCAGCAGGGTTGCTGCTGGTGTTGACCATCTTAGGAAAAACAAGACAATGGCTTAGACAAGGATGGCACAATCTTGGCAAAGAAGTGCGGAATGTATGGATAACATGGAATGCTGAGATGTTCATTGCACGACATGGTAATATAGAAACTGCCATATATATACCATCGGTCATACACACAGTACATAGTTTAGTACAAGCCCAGGCTAGAGTACAACTACGGTGAAAGACGTTACATCTCATCGGAGGCATTCCAAGCTCCTATACATTATTTTCTACACCTCCGGAGCATGATACACACCAAGTCGTATCCCACGGGTCACGCAGGACTGTGGAGAATACAACTATGACAGTACTAGTGAAACTACTACTAGCTCAGACAGCTCCGTAGTAATCCTCATAAAAGTCACCACCAAAACCTGGAAGCGGAACATGATCATCTGGGAACAGACGGTCCTGTGGAGCTTGCGGGCCATAGGTACTCGGATGTGGCCTTGGTCCCACAAACGGTGGCAGACGGGGACCACGAGGAGGGGTGATGCATCCTACATCATGCCAGTCCATACAATCTGGCAATCCAGACCGCACGGGGTACAGGTCCCTCATGTCCATGTATCCCGCCTGCACAGCAGGTGCAAACCGAGTCAAAGTGGCCCAGTGGTCAGAACGAGAGTTGAAGAGCTCCATTCGCAAGGCCTGATTTTCGCGGTCCTTGTCCTCGAGCATCTCGGCAGTGGTGCGGAGTAGTGACTCCTCATGTGTAGAGTCATAGTACAAAGCCTGATAGTACCCCTGTGCTCCAGGGAGTGAGGCTGGCATGTAGCGAAAATCGGTGTTCTGGAGCAGGGCAGTTCTGGCTCGAATGATAGTCATCATTGAGTAAGTTGCGTCCTACACGAACATCTCAATAGTAACCCCAAGTCCATAAGAGCAGTGGAGGGGTTCAGTGGCTCCAGGATAAGAGGGATATATCCTGACGGTACAAAGGTACTGGCTCTGACTGAAGTCTCGGAACTGCTCCTTGACGGTATATTCAGGATACCATCGATAGACTGTCTCGGACCAACATGGCCATGTGACCAGGTACATCGAGGCACCTTGTCAGACGAACCACTTGGTTCTGGGGACGGGTGGCCATCTGAAAGCACAGAATAATGCAAAGGCATTAGTATTTTCTAGGAGAAATTGGACAGCATAACAGTTGTAAATGCTCAGAAAAAGATTTGAGACATTCACAACAGTTTGCAAAACCACTCAACAACATCATATCAAGGTTCTGGTTCAACTGACAACATGCAAAAAGTAGTAGAAACTGAACTGAGGCTTGAACCCACAATCCTATAAGTTACTACGGATTAGTAACACGTGAGCCTGATAGAGAGAAGAGAGCCTAGTCCTTAACCCACATAGAATGAGAAGAGAATGACTCAGATCAGAGGGCATAAGGTAAAGGAGTAAAAGAGCCTTACGTTCCCTCCCACAATCAATTCCCCTACACATAACTAAAGCATTTCTAGACTCGACATCGACCAGTTTGGCTCAACGAACATACAGGCAGTCCGGCTCTGATGCCAACGCTGTCAGGACCCCGATTCCAAGTCACATTGATCTAGCCGGTAACACCTCATCACTTTGCGGCCTCACGCACGGTATTCCCACGGGTGTCGCCTCACCATGGCCCAGGACCGTTTGCGCCTTTTGGCTCACATATATGATAGTGTCGGTAGCATCCATATGACAGAGAACCCGGGCCGACATGGCTAGTTGTGAATCCAAAGCGGCACAAACCTATGGGGACAGGCATACATGAATCACATCGAGCATGTCGGTCAGCAGCGTGTGAATCCGGGCTGTAGCACTGGGCTAACAGGACTCTGGGAACCCAGGCTGTAACAGGCTAGGCAGGACTCCGGATGTCACCGTGTGACATTTCCCCGAAGGGACAGACACAGGAACGAAGTGAAACACATGTCGGCCAGTCAAGTGTCCTGAGCAGTAGTGCTGGGCTAGCAGGACTCATGTGAACCTGGCTGTAGCGGACTACTATGGCTCATGGAAGCACTAGACTACATTTCCCCATAAGAGAGGCTGCCATGGATAAACAACTAGATTGTCAGATCCCACACATACCAAGCATTTCAATCATACACACAATATGCTCGATATGTGTAAATACAACATGGCATCACAACAAAACTCTACAACTCAAAGTACTTTATTTAAAGGCTCCGGAGAGCCATACATAACATGTTCATACAGGTAGGGTCACATGACCCGACACTCAAATCATACAAGCATACAAGCACATGAGGAAGCAAATTAGTCTGAGTACAGACACTAGAAAGAAAGAAGGCTTGACGAAGCATGTCTATCTACATAGGGCCCTCCATGGCCAGAATCACCACCTAGGTGGCAAGTCACTCATCGACGTCGAGGTCTACGTAAAACCCGTCGGAGGGGGCGGTGTTGTCGTCTGAAAATAGTAATTAAGGCAACATGAGTACAAAGGTACTCAGCAAGTCTTACAACAGATCCTACTATAGATGCTCATTCTCAAGAAGGTGGTGGAGTTATTGCAGCAAGCCAGCTTTGACTCTCGGCTAAGCTATCCTACGAGACACCACTTGTAAAATAGTTTTCGCACACGAGTCCACTAATCACCAACACAATACTCCACCGCGGATCCTCCCTCGTCATCCTACGAGAGGGCCATCCTCGGTACTCACACTTATCTTGAGTCTTTTAGTAGTAACCATTAACTTGTCTATGAACTGTATAGGCAACCAAGTAGTCCTTTACCGCAGACGCGGCTATTCGAATAGTTTTATACCCTGCAGGGGTGTACTTCGTCACACATGTTTCCACCACTTAGCGTCTGCACACGACATGTGCTCAGTAGACTTCAAGCGAAAGCCGACATGGGTGTAGACCACGACCTGACTAACCGCACAAGTCTCTAGTCCAGGGTTATCGCCTATTCGGGTTCCATCCGCAAGGAAATCCGGCCAGGGTGTCCTCAACGGCCCCAAACGATGTGTGCAGGGTTCCCGAGACACCAAACGGGTGACTCGGTACACCGTGCCACGGTGTATCTACCGCATCATAGCCCACCCCTAGGGTCAGCACTACACACGTCTGCCAACACATAACATATAAACACCAGAAACTAGTTGCAACTCCTGGACAGAGGACGAGAGGGGTCAGTAAGTCGAGTGGGGTCATATTTCAGGGCCCAATGTGTGGTAGTAGCTGAATCTTAAATCACGCATACAGATCTCAGTTCTTAGGGACGGCCTCAATGAAACAACCCACCATGTACTCCTACATGGCCTCTCATCGATACCTTTACCAAAACATGTTCAACACATTCCTCACATTACCGACATAACCATTTCACTCTAGCCCATCACCCAGATGAACCAGACCTGACCAAACTCTAAGCATAGCAGGCATAGCAAGGTAGGAAACACATACATGGCTCAATCAACTCCTACACATGCTAGTGGGTTTCATCTAGTTACTGTGGAAATGACAGGTCATGCAGAGGATAAGGGTTCAACTACCATAGCACACAGCAGTTTGAAACGTTGTTGTCTTAATGCAGTAAACGAGAGCAGAGGCGAGAACATGGGATTGTATCGATATGATCAATGGGGCTGCTTGCCTGATGGAGTGGTAGTAGGGTACTGCCCTTCAGTTCGATACTTGGAGATATCCTCGGAGGCAGAACCTACCACGGAAGACACATAGAATATAATCAAGACATGGCAATATGCAACAATATGATGCATGCTATGACATGGCAAAATGATGTGTCCTGCCTAATGCAATGTGAAACAAGTTGAAATGGATCCATTTGAATCAAAGATTCAAATGAAAGCTTAAGTTCTTATGCATAATAAGTGTATTAGCTTGTTTCACCTAGCAAGGTTAGAGTGTTTTGTCATGCATGAACCATTACAAATGGAAAAATTGAATTTTCTGATCATTTTTCATATATAATTTGTTTGATTTGGAGCTATGGTTGATTTTCTATGATTTTTAGAAGTTTTGGCTATTTTCTGGAATTTCCTATATAAGAATAAATCCAGAAAATAAATAATTGCGTCAGCACTGCATCACTGTGACGTCAGCGAGTCAAAGGCGCCAGCCCAGGTCAAACCTGACTGGTGGGCCCCATCTGTCAGTGTCTCAGCTAACTAACAGAATTAAGTTAGTACTAACTAAACTGTCAGTGGGGCCTGGGCCCGCATGTCAGTGACCTGAACTAACTAAAATTAGTTAGCGCTAACCCTAGGTTAATTAGCAGAGGGGGCCCACTTGTCATAGACTCAGGGGAGTCAACCTGGGCCCGCCTAGTCAAAGTCAATGGGTCAAACCCACTGGCGTTTAGCCGCCGGCGAGGCCAGACGCGGCGGAGGGCTTCGGAAAACGCCCACAGGCGACCACTTGCGCGGCGGAGAGGCTCTACTCGTTGCTGGGAGCAAGCCGCAGCGTTTGGTGGTGGAAGTGGAGTTCGGGGAGGCCGGGAACGACGCCGGCGACGACCTTGGCGGTCGCTGGAGCTCGGGTGAGCTGGGGCTCGTTGCTGCCGTGGCCTAGGTGGGGCGGCGCTAGGATCTACGGCTCCTACGCGATGCGGGGAGTGCGTCGGACACAAGCCTGGGACCAGTGGGTGACCGGAGCATCATCGGCGATGAGCTCCGTGTGGTCGCTCTGGGGCTCGAGAGGGAGGATGGAGAGGATAGGGACGTGGCCAGGCTCACGGTGGTTGCAACGGAGCTGACGACGAGGTCAGGGACGAGCTGGAGCAGTGGTGACGGCAAAAGGGATCTTCGGCGGCGATCGATGAAGACGGGGTCGGTGGAGGCGGTGCAGGGCGTGCGAGCGCTCGGGGCTCGGCCTGCTCAACGTAGTCGATGACGGCGGAGCGAATGGACACGGTGGTGCGGCACGAAGTCGACAACGGTGCCGGCTGCGTCGGCCATGGCTTCGGGGGAGCGAGGGAGACAGCATGGGGGAGAGTGGGATGTCCAGGGGGTCGGGGCGGTGCCGCAAAGGCGCTTCGAGGCGTCGTGCTGGCGCGGGCGACAGCAGGCAGGCAGGGAGGTGGCGTGGCGAGCTCGGCGGCATCGTGGTGTCCCTCCTCTGCCTACTCGCAGAGGTAGGTGATGACTGGCATAGGCCAGATGGGTCGGGCCAGCCAGGTAAGTGGCCTCTGGCCTTTCTCTCTCTCTCTTTCTAAATTGTTTTCTATTTTCTAATTTTCTGCAACTGTTGGGCTTTATTAAAAATACTAAAACGTTTCCAGAAATCCTGAAAATAATTATAGGCTCTGTTTAGATTATTTCCAACAGCCCACACTTATTTCCAGAATTATTTGAGCATTTAAAATATTTTATAGTATTTAAATGCCCAAATTCAAATACTTATGATTTAATTCAAAAAATCTAGAATGTCCTAGAAAAGAGTGCACCATTTTTGCCAGGGGTTTTAGCCCAATCGAGAAATGATGAACATTTTGTGAAGGGCATTTTGGGTTCATTGAAACCAATTTTGGTAAACCCTAGTTGGTTTAAGGGGGTGCTGGGGGTTCTGTTATCCCCATTTCATCTTTCTGGGATAATTAAACATGATGCAAACACTCTAATGCATGAACATGCTAGGGTGTGACAACTCACCCCCACTCAAAAGAATCTCGTCCCGAGATTTAGGATCTGTTGGGAAGAAGGTGGGGTACTCGAGTCGAAGATGATCCTCCCTTTCCCAAGTGGATTCCTTTTCGGAATGGTGTGACCATTCAACCTTGAGAAACTTGATGTTATGGCGTCGAGTGGTACGCTCGGCTTAATGAAGGATACGGACGGGATATTCCCGATATGAGAGATTATCTTGTAGATCAAGCATTTCGTGGTCCACTCCACGGATAGGATCCACGAAGCAACGCCTGAGTTGAGAAACATGGAAGACATCGTGAACTCTGGAAAGATGCGGAGGTAGTTCCAATTGGTAGGCAACTTCTCCTCGTTTGGCAAGAATGCGAAAGGGTCCAATGTAACGAGGAGCCAATTTGCCTTTGATACCGAAACGATGGGTTCCCTTTAATGGAGTAACCCGAAGGTAAGCCTTCTCGCCGACTTCATAAGTCATGAGCTTATGTTTACGATCATATTGGCTCTTTTGACGAGATTGGGTTGTTTTCAATTTCTCACGAATAACGCGAACCTGCTCTTCTGCTTCCTGAATCATATCCGGGCCAAAGAGTTGTCTTTCCCCGGTTTCTGACCAGTTAAGAGGCGTTCGACATTTTCGTCCATAGAGAACTTCGAAAGGAGCTTTGCCCAAGCTAGCCTGATAACTATTTTTATAAGAAAACTCCGCGAATGGAAGGCATTTCTCCCAATCCATTCCGAATGAGATGACAGAAGCTCGGAGCATATCTTCCAGAATTTGATTTACTCGCTCTACTTGACCACTTGATTGGGGGTGGAACGCGGTGCTAAAGAGAGACGAGTTCCCATAGCATTTTGGAAACTTTCCCAAAATCGAGAGGTGAAGAGACTCCCACGGTCTGAGTTAATTTCCAATGGGACACCATGAAGAGACACTATTCGGGAGATGTATAAATCAGCTAGCTGGCTAGCGGTGATACTGTAATACCCCGGATGTAACTTTCCCAATTTGTACTCCAACTCTTGCCGTTTCAGCGTTAAGTTATTTTATTTTCTTGGGTTCGGGTTTTGTCTCCGTGTGTTGTTATCGTTGTCATGCATCTCATATCATGTCATCTTGTGCATTGCATTTGCATACGTGTTCGTCTCATGCATTCGAGCATTTTCCCCGTTGTCCGTTTTGCATTCCGGCACTTCTTTCTCCTCCGGTGGTCATTTCTAGCTTTCTTTCATGTGTGGGGATTAAGCATTTCCGGATTGGACCAAGACTTGCCAAGCGGCCTTGGTTTACTACCGGTAGACCGCCTGTCAAGTTTCGTATCATTTGGACTTCGTTTGATACTCTAACGGTTATCTGAGGGACCGAAAAGGCCTCGTGTGTGTTGCAGCCCAACACCCCTCCAATTTGGCCCAAAAGCCACCTAAACCCTCTCCATCATCTAGAGCGTTCGATCACGATCGCGTGGCCGAAAACCGCACCTCATTTGGACTCTCCTAGCTCCTCCTATGCCTATTTAAAGATCCCCCGGAAATCTCCTTCTCCTTCCCCCCCTCGAAACCCTAGATCCACTCGTCATCGCGCGCACCGGACGTAATCCCGACGACGGACATTGTCCGCCCGCCGCCGCCAGCCAACCAGACGCCGCCACGTGGCCCGGGCGAGCCCCACATCGCCGCCGCCGCCCGAGGCCCGCCCGAGCCCGTGGGAGGCCCTCCCCGCGGCCCATCTCCTCCGCGACCCTCGCGCCTTCGCCCGCCGCCATCACCCTCTACTCCGGCGCCGCACCGCCGCGGTCTGCCCCGCCGCCGCCGCCGCCACCTTGTCGCCCCGGCCGCCTCGCGCCACCGCCGCCTCGTCCTCGCGCCGCCACACCGCCCCGGAGGTCTGGCGCCCGCCTCCGCCGCCGTCCGGCCCCCCCTCCGCCTCTCCTTCCTCTGGCGTGGTCTCATCACCGGCGAGCTTCGGATCCGGCCAGCTACAGTGCCCCGACCGCGCCTCGAATTCCGTGCAAACCCTAGATCTGAGAGAGGTTGATTTTTTTCACTAAGTCCCCGGAATTTTCTAGTCCATATGCTCCTGTTCATAGCCTTGTATCTTTGCATCCGTAGCTCCGATTCATGCATATAGCATATCAAAATGTTCATCTCAGAGAGTACATCATTTCATTCCATTACATTATTTTCATTTGAGTTCATCTTGATGCCCGAAATGCTGTTAGAAGAGGGCTACTTGAGTTAATTGTCAGATCTGCTACTCCATTTAGCTTTTTGTTATTTTTGCCATGATTATTGTGTGCATGATATGCCCTGATGCTCTACATATGTTTTGTTAAGGGTTTTGTCATCTTTCCAGAGGTGCAACCCATGTATTTTTGTGATGTGTGTGGTGACTAGCACAAGCTTGCAAAGTGGTGCACTTGGTAATTCTGTTTTCAGGGACTTAGCATTTCCACTAAGTCCTTGATCTGTTTATCTCATGATGCCATATGTTCATGTTGTTTCCTAGTGATCCGTGCCTCTTTTGAGGATGATCAGTAAGGATGTTTTGTTAATATTGTAGTGCTCTATCCATCAATGTCTTTGTTTGCAATTATGGAGCATCCTAACTTGAGTCAATGGAGCTCTACTTTTGCTACTTTGTGAATCTGGGCAGATTGTCAACTTGTTTGCAATTTTGCCGATGATGTTGTAGTTGATCCGTCCATGCTATTCTATTGTTCTTGCCATGTCTAGCTTGCATTTTGTGTGTTCTTAATAGATGTATGCTTAGCTTATCATGACTTGCACCTTAGTGAGTGCATCGAGCTCGTAAACATGCCTACTTGAGATATATTTCAGCATGTGTCAGTTTTCACTAAGTCTGTGATCTGATTATGTTTTTGCTATGTTCACATGCTTGCAATTGTATTTTCTGATCCCTTTTGGCTCAAGGTCACTAAGGGACTTTTGTTAAGCTCTTTGAGTAGCTCCATGCCATGCTTTACTTTGCCATGTTCAGGTCCTGTAGCATATTGTTTTGTTGCTCCGAAGAGTGCTACCTGATCTGAAATTCCAGACAAGTGTTAATTTCACAAAGTCTGAGATCTGTTTTCCATATGCATTTTTGCCATGCTTGTTTGAACCTGTTAATGGATGAATTGGCCGTAGCTCAGTGCTAGACTTCTGTTAAGCATCTTGAATGCATCCCTGCCATGTATTTTGTTGTCATGTTTGGGTGCTGTAGCATGTTCATCTCATTGCATTTAGATGGCTACTTGCTGTAAATCGCAGACCGATGTCATATTTGAATCGCTTGCCATTTCCAAACCGTAACTCCGATTCCGGTGTTCTTTATATCGTTTTCAAGCGATTTAATCTCATATTTCCAGTGGCACACTTGGATTTCCAAGTTGAGGCCAGGTTCTTGCATTTCCTGTCAAATCTTGCATATGCATCCCGCATCGCATCCCGCATAGCATATCATCTTTGCATCATCTCGTTTGATCCTTGCACGTGGTTGATTGTGTCCTTGTTGCTTGTTTGTCTTGTTTGGGTAGAGACGGGAGACGAGTTCGCTAACGAGGAGCCCGTTGAGTTTGCTTTCGAGGATCCAGTCAACTCTAATAACTGTGCAGGCAAGATGATCATACCCTCGAAATCACTACTATCTTTGCTATGCTAGTTTGCTCGCTCTTTCGCTATGCCAATGCTACGATGCCTACCACTTGCTTTCAAGCCTCCCAAATTGCCATGTCAAACCTCTAACCCACCATTGTCCTAGCAAACGGTTGATTGGCTATGTTACCCCTTTGCTCAGCCCCTCTTATAGCGTTGCTAGTTGCAGGTGAAGATTGAAGGCCATTCCTTGTTGGAACATTTATTTACTTGTTGGGATATCATTATATTATCTTGTTATCTTTATGCATCTATATACTTGGTAAAGGGTGGAAGGCTCGGCCTCTCGCCTAGTGTTTTGTTCCACTCTTGCCGCCCTAGTTTCCGTCATATCGGTGTTATGTTCCCGGATTTTGCGTTCCTTACGCGGTTGGGTTATAATGGGAACCCCTTGATAGTTCGCCTTGATTAAAGCTTTTCCAGCAATGCCCAACCTTGGTTTTACCATTTGCCACCTAGCCTCTTTTTCCCTTGGGTTTCCGGAGCCCGAGGGTCATCTTATTTTAGCCCCCCCTGGGCCAGTGCTCCTCTGAGTGTTGGTCCAAACTAGAGTCCTGTGCAGCGCCCCCTCGGGGAAACTCAAGGTTTGGTTTTAGTTGTACGGAGCGCTCATCTGAGTGTGCCCTGAGAACGAGATATGTGCAGCTCCTATCGGGATTTGTCGACACATTCGGGCGGTGTTGCTGGTCTTGTTTTAACCTGTCGAAGTGTCTTGAAGAACCGAGATACCGAGTCTGATCGGAACGTCTTGGGAGGAGGTCTATTCCTTCGTTGACCGTGAGAGCTTGTCACGGGCTAAGTTGGGACTCCCCTGCAAGGATTTGAAATTTCGAAAGCCATGCCCGCGGTTATGGGCAGATGGGATTTTGTTAATGTCCGGTTGTAGATAACTTGAACCTTAACTTAATTAAAATGAAACAACTGAGTGTGTTATCGTGATGGCCTCTTCTCGGCGCAGTCCGGGAAGTGGACACGGTGTTGGAGTAATGTTTGCGCAGGTTGCCCTCTAATTTCTCGCTCGTGCTTTGCTTCCTCTTCTCGCTCTCTTTTACGAACAGGATAGCCACCATACTTGCTAGTCGCTTGCTGCAGCTCCACTTATATTTTACCTTACCTTACCTCTAAGCTTAAATAGTCTTGATCGCGAGGGTGCGAGATTGCTGAGTCCCTGTGGCTCACAGATTACTATTACACCAGATGCAGGGCCTGATGTTTCCGCTCCAGGAGACGCGCTCGAGCTCAAGTGGGAGTTCGACGAAGACTCTCAGCGTTACTATGTTTCCTTTCCTGATGATCAGTAGTGGTGCCCAGTTGGGGGTGATCGGGACCGTGTCGCATGTTGGGTTATCTTTTATTTTGGCGCCGTAGTCGGGCCATGAGTGTTTGGATGATGTAATGTTATTTATGTACCTTGATTGACGTGGCGAGTGTAAGCCAACTATGTGATCTCCCCTTTATTAATTATATTACATGGGATGTTGTGAAGATTGTCTAACTTGCGACATATGCCTTCAATGCGATTATGCCTCTAAGTCATGCCTCGACACGTGGGAGATATAGTCGCATCGAGGGTGTTATAGATACTCTCACGAACAGGTAGAAAGTGGGCCACCTTGGAAAGACGATCGATTACGACAAAGATGGCATTATTCCCTCTCTTGGTCCTGGGAAACCCAGTAATGAAATCCATACTGATCTTATCCCATTTCCATTCAGGAATAGCCAAAGGTTGAAGGGTGCCAGCAGGCCGTTGATGCTCTGCTTTAACACGACGACAGACGTCACAACTAGCAATGTATTGATCAATTTCTCTCTTCGTCCTAGTCCACCAAAACCTCTGGCGTAGGTCTTGATACATTTTAGTACTACCGGGATGAATGGTGAGAGGGGATTCATGAGCTTCCTTAAGAATCAACCGGCGTAGATGTTGTTTCTTGGGAACCACCAAGCGGTTCTCGAAGAAGATAACACCTCACTCATCCATGGAAAAACATTTAGCAACTCCGCTAGCAACGTTTCCCTTAATCCGGGATATGCCCTTATCGCGCTTCTGGGCAGCTACGATTTAATCCGTAAGGTTAGGATTCGCTACCAGGGTGGATAGGAATCCTCGAGGAACAATGTGAAGGTTAAGCTTACGAAATTCCTCATGGAGAAGTGGTTGACTTTGTTGTAACATCAGGTTGTTACAATAGGATTTACGACTTAGCGCATCAGCCATGACATTGGCTTTGCCCGGGGTGTAAGTTATTCCTAAGTCGTAATCCGAGATCAACTCGACCCAATGTCTTTGCCTGAGATTCAAATCCGGTTGGGTGAAGATATATTTCAAACTTTGGTGATCGGTGAAGATCTCGCAACGATTACCGAGAAGGTAATGTCGCCAAGTTTTGAGTGCATGGACTACAACTGCAAGCTCTAGATCATGTGTGGTATAGTTTTCCTCATGGGGGTGTAATTGCCGTGAAGCATAGGCAATTACCTAACGATCTTGCATGAGTGTGCAACCTAGTCCTTGTCACGAGGCGTCGTAATAGATAATAAAGTCCTTGGAGAAATCTGGTGGTACCAGTACGGGAGCAGATGTCAGGCATCTTTTCAGTTCCTGAAAGCTGAACTCACACTGTGGGGTCCACTCAAACTTTTTATCTTTCTTGAGGAGTTCAGTTAGAGGTTTAGCAACCTTGGAGAAATTCTCGACGAAGCGGCGTCAATAGCTCGCTAAGCCAAGGAAGCTCCGAACTTGCTCGACCGTTACAGGTGGAGTCCAATCAAGGACGGCTTGAACTCGCTCGGGATTGACAGCAATACCCTTACCAGAGATTGCATGGCCTAGATAGGTCACTTCTGGCAACCAAAATTCACACTTGGAGAATTTGGCATAAAGGCGTCTTGAAGTTTCGTCAATACCAACCTTAGATGTTCGGCATGTTCCTCTTCACTCTTAGAGTAGATGAGTATATCATCGAGGTATACTACGACGAATTTATCCAAATACTCCATGAAGACCGAGTTCATTAACCGAGAGAAGGTGGCTGGGGCATTGGTTAAACCAAAGGACATAACGGTGTACTCGTATTGGCCATAACAAGTAACAAAGGCCGTTTTGGGAATGTCCCTGTTTCTGATTTTGATTTGATGGTAGCCCAACCTCAAATCCATCTTTGAAAAGACTAAGGATCCAGCGAGCTGGTCATACAGATCGTTGATCCTGGGAAACGGATACTTGTTCTTCATAGTGACCAAGTTGACAGGTCGGTAATCTACAACCATCCGATCCGTTCCATCCTTCTTCTTGACGAAGAGGATGGGGCAAGCCCAAGGAGAGGAACTAGGACGGATGAAACCCTTTTTCAAGGACTCATCGAGTTGGTTCTTAAGCTCGGCTAGTTCTAAGAGTGCCATCTTGTAGGGTCTTCTAGAAATTGGAACGGTTCCTGGAACAAGGTCTATCACAAACTCGACATCCCTGTCAGGTGGAACACTTGGCATTTCTTCTGGAAAGACATCCGGGAAGTCTCGGACTACCGGAATATCTTCAAGGTCTGGAAGGGGTTGGCATTTAGGGAGTAGAGCTGGCGCTTGGCCACTCGAGTTAGGACATTGACTGTCTTGCCCGATGGGTGAGTAAGTTGAACAGTTCTAGTGGCACAATCAATCTTAGCATAATGAGATGACATCCAGTCCATACCCAAGATGATGTTTATGTACGAGGACTTGAGAGCTATTAAAGATGCAAGGAAGACAAGTCTATCGACAAGAATTTCGTTCACATGGCTTACTCTAGAAGTTTGCCATTTGGAACCCGGAATTTGAATTACCATGGAAGTGGGCATGTCATAGAATGTCGTGTTATGCAATCGAGCATAGCTCTCAGATATGAATGAATGAGATGCTCCAGTATCAAAAAGAATAGATGCCGGATGGAAATTAACAAGGAGCGTACCAAGGATGACGTTAGGATCCTCATGAGCCTCCTCAGCTGAGACATAGTTGACATGGCCACGTGTAGTGGTGGCTGGCTTGGCGTAGAATGTCTTTCCCGTTGGCTTCCATGACCAACGGACTTTCCAGACTGGTTGGGGTTGTTGTTCTGGGGACACTCTCGACTGTAGTGACCCGGCTCTCCACACTTGAAACATGTCACAACATTGGGGCGTGGAGCAGCATTAGCAGCGGGGCCACCATAGGTCTTAGGCGGTGCAAACTGCTAGTTGGGGCGAGGCACCTCAAAGGATGGCCTCGGAGTGAACCTGGGTGGCAGCGCTGTGCTTGGAATCCACACCCGACGCTTCTGAGATCTAGAGCCGGATGAAGAACCAAAATCAGGGGAGTGCTTGCGTGAAGCGTCATAGTCAGTCTAACCTGTCTCAGCACTGATGGCCTTATTGACCAGCTTCTGGAAGGAGGTGAACTCGTGCAGACGAAGATCGCGGTGAAGCTCGGGGCTAAGTCCCTTGCGGAACCTTGCCTGCTTCTTAGCGTCGGTGGATACCTCTTAAGGAGCATAACGTGCTAAATTTCCAAACTCACGGCTGTATGCATCCACAGTCAGTCTAGCTTGGGTGAAATTGCAGAACTCTTCCCTCTTACGATCCATGAGACCTTCCGGGATGTGATGCTCACGGAAAGCCTCACTGAATTCAGCCCGAGTAGTGATTTGGCCGACCGGGCACATAGCCTCAAAGTTTTCCCACCAAAGGCTAGCAGGGCCTTCGAGGTGATAGGCAGCATAGGTAACCTTATCAGCTTCGGCTACGTTGGCAGAACGTAGCTTGTGGGTGATGCTGCGAAGCCAATCATCCGCATCGAGGGGCTCGACGGAATGATTAAACTATGGTGGGTACAACTTGATAAAGTCATTGATTGACACCAAGTCATTTCGCTGATGACGTGCAGTGTTCTGCTCAATCCGCTCCAGCAAGCGGTTAGTCTCACGCTTGTTTCTTTCTGCCTCTAGCATAACTTCGGCCAGAGAAGGCGGGTGAGGCAGATTCTCATCCCTAGCTGCACTGGCTTCCCCTGCTCCGGGGCAGCAGGGTTGCTGCTGGTGTTGACCATCTTAGGAAAAACAAGACAATGGCTTAGACAAGGATGGCACAATCTTGGCAAAGAAGTGCGGAATGTATGGATAACATGGAATGCTGAGATGTTCATTGCACGACATGGTAATATAGAAACTGCCATATATATACCATCGGTCATACACACCGTACATAGTTTAGTACAAGCCCAGGCTAGAGTACAACTACGGTGAAAGACGTTACATCTCATCGGAGGCATTCCAAGCTCCTATACATTATTTTCTACACCTCCGGAGCATGATACACACCAAGTCGTATCCCACGGGTCACGCAGGACTGTGGAGAATACAACTATGACAGTACTAGTGAAACTACTACTAGCTCAGACAGCTCCGTAGTAATCCTCATAAAAGTCACCACCAAAACCTGGAAGCGGAACATGATCATCTGGGAACAGACGGTCCTGTGGAGCTTGCGGGCCATAGGTACTCGGATGTGGCCTTGGTCCCACAAACGGTGGCAGACGGGGACCACGAGGAGGGGTGATGCATCCTACATCATGCCAGTCCATACAATCTGGCAATCCAGACCGCACGGGGTACAGGTCCCTCATGTCCATGTATCCCGCCTGCACAGCAGGTGCAAACCGAGTCAAAGTGGCCCAGTGGTCAGAACGAGAGTTGAAGAGCTCCATTCGCAAGGCCTGATTTTCGCGGTCCTTGTCCTCGAGCATCTCGGCAGTGGTGCGGAGTAGTGAATCCTCATGTGTAGAGTCATAGTACAAAGCCTGATAGTACCCCTGTGCTCCAGGGAGTGAGGCTGGCATGTAGCGAAAATCGGTGTTCTGGAGCAGGGCAGTTCTGGCTCGAATGATAGTCATCATTGAGTAAGTTGCGTCCTACACGAACATCTCAATAGTAACCCCAAGTCCATAAGAGCAGTGGAGGGGTTCAGTGGCTCCAGGATAAGAGGGATATATCCTGACGGTACAAAGGTACTGGCTCTGACTGAAGTCTCGGAACTGCTCCTTGACGGTATATTCAGGATACCATCGATAGACTGTCTCGGACCAACATGGCCATGTGACCAGGTACATCGAGGCACCTTGTCAGACGAACCACTTGGTTCTGGGGACGGGTGGCCATCTGAAAGCACAGAATAATGCAAAGGCATTAGTATTTTCTAGGAGAAATTGGACAGCATAACAGTTGTAAATGCTCAGAAAAAGATTTGAGACATTCACAACAGTTTGCAAAACCACTCAACAACATCATATCAAGGTTCTGGTTCAACTGACAACATGCAAAAAGTAGTAGAAACTGAACTGAGGCTTGAACCCACAATCCTATAAGTTACTACGGATTAGTAACACGTGAGCCTGATAGAGAGAAGAGAGCCTAGTCCTTAACCCACATAGAATGAGAAGAGAATGACTCAGATCAGAGGGCATAAGGTAAAGGAGTAAAAGAGCCTTACGTTCCCTCCCACAATCAATTCCCCTACACATAACTAAAGCATTTCTAGACTCGACATCGACCAGTTTGGCTCAACGAACATACAGGCAGTCCGGCTCTGATGCCAACGCTGTCAGGACCCCGATTCCAAGTCACATTGATCTAGCCGGTAACACCTCATCACTTTGCGGCCTCACGCACGGTATTCCCACGGGTGTCGCCTCACCATGGCCCAGGACCGTTTGCGCCTTTTGGCTCACATATATGATAGTGTCGGTAGCATCCATATGACAGAGAACCCGGGCCGACATGGCTAGTTGTGAATCCAAAGCGGCACAAACCTATGGGGACAGGCATACATGAATCACATCGAGCATGTCGGTCAGCAGCGTGTGAATCCGGGCTGTAGCACTGGGCTAACAGGACTCTGGGAACCCAGGCTGTAACAGGCTAGGCAGGACTCCGGATGTCACCGTGTGACATTTCCCCGAAGGGACAGACACAGGAACGAAGTGAAACACATGTCGGCCAGTCAAGTGTCCTGAGCAGTAGTGCTGGGCTAGCAGGACTCATGTGAACCTGGCTGTAGCGGACTACTATGGCTCATGGAAGCACTAGACTACATTTCCCCATAAGAGAGGCTGCCATGGATAAACAACTAGATTGTCAGATCCCACACATACCAAGCATTTCAATCATACACACAATATGCTCGATATGTGTAAATACAACATGGCATCACAACAAAACTCTACAACTCAAAGTACTTTATTTAAAGGCTCCGGAGAGCCATACATAACATGTTCATACAGGTAGGGTCACATGACCCGACACTCAAATCATACAAGCATACAAGCACATGAGGAAGCAAATTAGTCTGAGTACAGACACTAGAAAGAAAGAAGGCTTCTCGAAGCCTGTCTATCTACATAGGGCCCTCCATGGCCAGGATCACCACCTGGGTGGCAAGTCACTCATCGACGTCGAGGTCTACGTAAAACCCGTCGGAGGGGGCGGTGTTGTCGTCTGAAAACAGTAATTAAAGCAACATGAGTACAAAGGTACTCAGCAAGTCTTACAACAGATCCTACTATACATGCTCATTCTCAAGAAGGTGGTGGAGTTATTGCAGCAAGCCAGCTTTGACTCTCGGCTAAGCTATCCTACGAGACACCACTTGTAAAATAGTTTTCGCACACGAGTCCACTAATCACCAACACAATACTCCACCGCGGATCCTCCCTCGTCATCCTACGAGAGGGCCATCCGCGGTACTCACACTTATCTTGAGTCTTTTAGTAGTAACCATTAACTTGTCTATGAACTGTATAGGCAACCAAGCAGTCCTTTACCGCGGACGCAGCTATTCGAATAGTTTTATACCCTGCAGGGGTGTACTTCGTCACACATGTTTCCACCACTTACCGTCTGCACATGACATGTGCTCGGCAGACTTCAAGCGAAAGCCGACGTGGTTGTAGACCACGACCTGACTAACCGCACAAGTCTCTAGTCCAGGTTTATCGCCTATTCGGGTTCAATCCGCAAGGAAATCCGGCCGGGGTGTCCTCAACGGCCCCAAACGATGTGTACAGGGTCCCGAGACGCCAAACGGGCGCCCGGCATACCCGGCCACGGTGTATCTACCGCATCATAGCCCACCCCTAGGGTCAGCACTACGCACGGCCGCCAACACATAACCTATAAACACCAGAAACTAGTTGTAACTCCTGGACAGAGGACAAGAGGGGTCAGTAAGTCGAGCGGGCTCATATTTCAGGGCCCAATGTGTGGTAGTAGCTGAATCTTAAATCACGCATACAGATCTCAGTTCTTAGGGACGGCCTCAATGAAACAACCCACCATGTACTCCTACATGGCCTCTCATCGATACCTTTACCAAATCATGTTCAACACATCCCTCACATTACCGACGTAATCATTTCACTCTAGCCCATCACCCAGATGAACCAGACCTGACACAACTCTAAGCATAGCAGGCATAGCAAGGTAGTAAACACATACATGGCACAATCAACTCCTACACATGCTAGTGGGTTTCATCTAGTTACTGTGGCAATGACAGGTCATGCAGAGGATAAGGGTTCAACTACCCGCAGCACACAGTAGTTTGAAACGTTGTTGTCTTAATGCAGTAAATGTGAGCAGAAGCGAGAACATGGGATTGTATCGATATGATCAATGGGGCTGCTTGCCTGATGGAGTAGTAGTAGGGTACTGCCCTTCAGCTGGATACTCGGAAATATCCTCGGAGGCAGAACCTACCACGAAAGACACCACAGAACACAATCATCACATGGCAATATGCAACAATATGATGCATGCTATGACATGGCAATATGAGGTGTCCTGGCTAATGCATTGTGAAACAAGTTGGTTTGAGTCCATTTGAATCAAGGATTCAAATGGAAGCTTATGTTATTAAGTCATATAAGTGCATTTGCTTGTTTCACCTAAACAACAAGGTTAAAGTGTTTTGTCATGCATGAAACCATTACAGATGGAAAGATTGAATTTTTCTGATCAAATTTCATATATAAATCTTTGCATTTGAAGTTACAGATTAAAAGTTATGAATTTTTGAAGTTTGTGGTATTTTCTGGAATTTCCTGTATAAGAATAATTCCAGTAATTGAATTATTGCGTCAGCATTGGGTCAGGGTGACGTCAGTGGTCAACAAGGCTGGTCCAGGTCAAACTTGACCAGTGGGACCCGCGTGTTAGTAGTTAATTAACTAACTAAATTTAATTAGTGCTAATCTATGTTAATTAGTAGAGCGGTCCCACTTGTCATAGACTCAGGGGGAGTCAACCTGGGTCCACACGGGGTCAACTAGGGTCAAACAAAGTCAAACTCGCCGGCGTTTAGCCGCCGGCAAGGCCAGATGCGGCGGGGCAGTGCGGGTTTCGTGCTCCGGCGACCAAATGGGCAGCGGAGAGCATCTACGCTGTAACACCCCGGATGTAATTTACCTTATTTGTATTCCAACTCTTGCCATTTTTCGGCACTAAGTTTTTTTATTTCATCGTTGTCGGGTTTTTGTCTCCGTGTGTTTTTGTCTTTGTCATGCATCTCATATCATGTCATCATGTGCATTGCATTTGCATACGTGCTCGTCTCATGCATTCGAGCATTTTCCCCGTTGTCCATTTTGCGTTCCGGCACTCCTATGTCCTCTGGTGTCCCTTTCTACCTCTTTTCGTGTGCAGGTGTTAAAAGTTTTCGGGTTGGACCGAGACTTGTCATGCTGCTTTGGTTTATTACCGGTAGACCGCCTGTCAAGTTTCGCGCCATTTGGACTTCGTTTGATACTCCAACGGTTAACCGAGGGACCAAAAAGGCCTCGTGTGTGTTGCAGCCCAACACCCTTCCAAAGTGGCCCAAAACCCACCAAAAACCCCTCCATCACCTAGGCCGTTCGATCACGATCGCGTGGCCGCAAACTGCACCTCATTTGGAGCTTCCTACCTCCTCCTACCTCTATAAATAGACCCTTCCACGAAAATCCCGGGTCTCTTCTTCCCCTAACCCTAGTCTTTTTCCCCGCAGCGCGCAGGACAACGTCCGGGCGTGCCGGACATCGCCGCCGCCGCCAACCGGAGGCTACCACATGGCAACCGCCCGTGCCTCCCACCGCGGCCCGCAGCAGCCCGTGCGGGGCCCTCCCCGGCCCGAAGCTGTGCCGCCCGCGCCCGCCTTCGTCCTCCCGCGCGCCCGCCGAGCCGCCCCGCTCTGCCACCGCGCCGGCGCCAGCCGCCACTGACGCCGGCACCGACCACCGCCGCGGCCGCCATTGGTGCCCGCCGCCCCGTGCATCAGCGCCCGCTGCCCCGTGCACCGACCGCCACCGCGGAAGCCGCGCCTCGCCGCCCGGCGACCTCTCCGTCCTCCTCCGGCCAGCTCCGCCATCTCCGACCAACTCTGGTGACAAGTCCGGCCACCGCCGCGGCCATTTCCGGCGACCTCATCCTCGGACTGCTACAGTGCATCGGCTGGATCTGGATCTGAGATCCACCTCAGTTGACTTTTGCCCTCTAACCCTAGCTTTTATGCATACTTTGACATGCCATAACTTCGTCATTGTAGCTTCGATTCGTGCGTGTAGCATATCAAAATTTTCGTCTCACGAGTACATCATTTCATCTCATTGCATCATTTTCATTTGAGCTCATCTTGATGCTCGAAATGCTGTTGGAAGAGGGCTATGTGATGATAGTTTCAGATCTGTTTCCGCAAATGCACTTTTGTCATTTTTGCAATGATTAATGTGTGCATGCTATGATCCTAAGCTCTACATGAGTTTTGAAATATGTCATGCCATCTTTACAGGGGTGTATGCCATGTATTTTTGTGATCTTTGTGGTGACTAGCACAAGCATGCAAAGTAGCTTACTCTATGATGCTGATTTCAGGGACTTAGAATTTCACTAAGTCTTTGCCCGGTCATTATTTTTAGGCCATATGTTCATGTTGTTTCCTAGTGATCCGTGCCTCTTTTGAGCATGATCAGTAAGGATGTTTTGTAGATAATGTTGTGCTCTATCCATCCATGTCTTTGTTTGCAATTTTGGAGCACCCTAGCTTGAGTAGCTTCATGCCATGCCTTGCTTTGCCATGTTATGTTCTTGTAGCATGTAGTTATCGTGCTCTAAACATTGCTTCCTCATGATAAATTCCTGACATGTTATTATTTTCACTAAGTCTGTAACCAGTAATCTTTTGCACTTTTGCCATGCTTGTTTTAACCTGTTAATGAGTGAATTAGCCGTAGCTCAGTGTTCATCTTTTGTCAAGCATTATGAGTGGATCCCTTCCATGTATTTTGTTGTCATGTTGGAGTGTTGTACCATGTTGTTCTTGTTGCATTTAGAAGGCTACTTGTTGTTAATCGCAGACCGGTGTCATATTTGTTTTGCTTGCCATTTCCAAACCGTGCATCCGATTCCGGTGATCTTTATATCGAATTCAACCAAAATCAACTCCTCTTTCCAAGTTGAGGCCAGGTTCAATCATTCCTTTCCAAATCATGCATATGCATCACATACTGCATCCCGCATATCATACCATGTTTGCATCATGTTGTTTGAGCATTGCACGTGGTTGATTGTGTTCCTTTTGCTTGTTGTTCTTGCTTGGGTAGAGCTGGGAGATGAGTACGTGATCGAGGAGCCCGTTGAGTACGCTTACGAGGATCAAGGCAACTTTGAGAACTTTGCAGGCAAGATGACCATACCCTCGAAATCACTTCTATCTTTGCTTGCTAGATGCTCGCTCTTTTGCTATGCCTATGCTACGATACCTACCACTTGCTTATCATGCCACCCATTTTCCATGTCAAACCTCTAACCCACCATGTCCTAGCAAACCGTTGTTTGGCTATGTTACCGCTTTGCTCAGCCCCTCTTATAGCGTTGCTAGTTGCAGGTGAAGATTGGAGACCGTTCCTTGTTGGAACATGTTTATTGTTGGGATATCATCAAATTATCTTGTTTATCTTAATGCACTTATACACTTGGTAAAGGGTGGAAGGCTCGGCCTTATGCCTGGTGTTTTGTTCCACTCTTGCCACCCTAGTTTCCGTTATATCGGTGTTATGTTCCCGGATTTTGCGTTCCTTACACGGTTGGGTTATAATGGGAACCCCTTGACAGTTCACTTTGAATAAAACTCCTCTAGCAATGCCCAACATTGGTTTTACCATTCGCCACCTAGCCTCTTTTTCCCTTGGGTTTCCGGAGCCCAAGGGTCATCTTTATTAAACCCCCCGGGCCAGTGCTCCTCTGAGTGTTGGTCCAAAACAGAGCCACTTGCAGCGCCACCTCGGGGAAACTTGAGGGTTGGTTTTAGTTGTACGTAGTGTTCATCTGAGTGTGCCCGGAAATGCTGTTGGAAGAGGGCTATGTGATGATAGTTTCAGATTTGTTTCAGCAAATGCACTTTTGTCATTTTTGCCATGATTAATGTGTGCATGCTATGATCCTGAGCTCTACATGAGTTTTGAAATATGCCATGCCATCTTTACAGGGGTGTATGCGATGTATTTGTGTGATCTTTGTGGTGACTAGCACAAGCATGCAAAGTAGCTTACTCTATGATGCTGATTTCAGGGACTTAGAATTTCACTAAGTCTTTGCCCGGTCATTATTTTTAGGCCATATGTTCATGTTGTTTCCTAGTGATCCATGCATCTTTTGAGCATGATCAGTAAGGATCTTTTGTAGATAATATTGTGCTCTATCCATCCTTGTCTTTGTTTGCAATTTTGGAGCACCTTAGCTTGAGTTAATCGAGCTCTACTTTTGCTATAAAATGTTCCTGGCAGATTGTTAACATATTTTGCAATTTTGCCAAGCTTGTTGTTGTTGATCCGGACATGCTATGAAGTTGTTCTTGCCATGTCTAGCTTCTATGCCATGTCTATTTGCTGGGTGTATGCTTAGCTTGTCATGCAATGCCTCGTAGTGAGTGCATCGAGCTCGTAAACATGCCAACTCGTTATCTATTTTGCCATGCTCCAGTTTTTCACTAAGTCTGAATCTGTTTATGTTTTTGCTATGTTCACATGCTTGCAATTGTATTTTCGGATCCCTTTTGGCTCATGGTCACTAAGGGACTTTTGTTATATGCTTTGAGTAGCTTCATGACAAGCCTTTCTTTGCCATGTTATTTTCCTGTAGAATGTAGTTATCGTGCTCTAAACATTGCTTCCTCATGATAAATTCCTGACATGTTATTATTTTCACCAAGTCTGTAACCAGTAATCTTTTGCACTTCTCCATGCTTGTTTTAACTTGTTAATGAGTGAATTAGCCGTAGCTCAGTGTTCATCTTTTGTAAAGCATTATGAGTGGATCCCTGCCATGTATTTTGTTGTCATGTTGGAGTGCTGTAGCATGTTGTTCTTGTTGCATTTAGAAGGATACTTGTTGTTAATCGCAGACCGATGTCATTTGTTTTGCTTGCCATTTCCATACCGTGCATCCGATTCCGGTGATCTTTATAGCGATTTCGACCGAAATCAACTCCTCTTTCCAGTGGCACTCTTGGATTTCCAAGTTGAGGCCAGGTTAAATCATTCCTTTCCAAATCATGCATATGCATCACATACCGCATCCCGCATATCATACCATGTTTGCATCATGTTGTTTGAGCATTGCACGTGGTTGATTGTGTTCCTTTTGCTTGTTGTTCTTGCTTGGGTAGAGCCGGGAGACGAGTACGTGATCGAGGAGCCCATTGAGTATGCTTACGAGGATCAAGGCAACTCTGAGAACTTTGCAGGCAAGATGACCATACCCTCAAAATCACTTCTATCTTTGCTTGCTAGATGCTCGCTCTTTTGCTATGCCTATGCTACGATACCTACCACTTGCTTATCATGCCTCCCATTTGCCATGTCAAACCTCTAACCCACCATGTCCTAGCAAAACGTTGTTTCGCTATGTTACCGCTTTGCTCAGCCCCTCTTATAGCGTTGCTAGTTGCAGGTGAAGATTGGAGACCGTTCCTTGTTGGAACATGTTTATTGTTGGGATATCATCATATTATCTTGTTTATCTTAATGCACCTATACACTTGGTAAATGGTGGAAGGCTCGGCCTTATGCCTGGTGTTTTGTTCCACTCTTGCCGCCCTAGTTTTCGTTATATCGGTGTTATGTTCCCGGATTTTGCGTTCCTTACACGGTTGGGTTATAATGGGAACCCCTTGAAAGTTCGCCTTGAATAAAACTCCTCCAGCAATGCCCAACATTGGTTTTACCATTCTCCACCTACCCTCTTTTTCCCTTGGGTTTCCAGAGCCCAAGGGTCATCTTTATTAAACCCCCCGGGCCAGTGCTCCTCTGAGTGTTGGTCCAAAACAGAGCCACTTGCAGCGCCACCTCGGGGAAACTTGAGGGTTGGTTTTAGTTGTATGTAGTGTTCATCTGAGTGTGCCCTGATAACGAGATATGTGCAGCTCCTATCAGGATTTGTTGGCACATTCGGGTGGTGTTGCTGGACTTGTTTTACCATTGTCGAGGATGTCTTGTAACCGGGATGCCAAGTCTGATTGGATTGTCTTGGGAGAAGGAATATCCTTCGTTGACCGTGAGATCTTGTGATGGGCTAAGTTGGGACTCCCTGCAGGGATTTGAACTTTCGAAAGCCGTGCCCGCGGTTATGGGCAGATGGGAATTTGTTAATGTCCGGTTGTAGAAAACTTGAAACTTAACTTAATTAAAATGCATCAACCACGTGTGTAACCGTGATGGTCTCTTCTCGGCGGAGTCCGGGAAGTGAACACGGCGTTGGAGTAATGCTTGACGTACGTTGTTCTAGGATCACTTCTTGATCATAGTTGTTTGATCGTGCTTTTGCCTTCTCTTCTCGCTCTCATTTGCGTATGTTAGCCACCATATATGCTAGTCGCTTGCTGCAGCTCCACATCATACCTTTTACCGTTCCTATAAGCTTAAATAGTCTTGATTGCGAGGGTGTGAGATTGCTGAGTCCCCGTGACTCATAGATTACTTCCAAAACCAGATGCAGGGACCGATGATACCACTCCAGATGATATGACTGAGCTCAAGTGGGAGTTCAATGAAGACTCTCGTCGTTACTACGTGTCTTTCCCAGATGATCAGTAGTGGTGCCCAGTTGGGGCGATCGGGGACTTTGTTGCATTTGGGGGTTGTTCTTCATTTTGGTTCCGTAGTCGGACCTTGAGTGTAATTGGATGAATGTAATGTTATTTATTTTATTTGTGTGACGTGGCGAGTGTAAGCCAACTATGTACTTTTTCCCTTTATTTATATACATGGGTTGTTGTGAAGATTACCTCACTTGCGACATTGCTTTCAATGCGGTAATGCCTCTAAGTCGTGCTTCGACACGTGGGAGATATAGCCGCATCGAGGGCGTTACAAGTTGGTATCAGAGCCTTCCCCGACCTTAGGAGCCCCCTGCTTGATCGAATCGTTGGTGTTGTTGAGTCTAGAAAAATGTTTTGAGTCATTTAGGATTATATATATCGGAGAGTAGGACTTCTTTTTACTCCTCAGTCCTTTCATCGCTCTGGTGAGGCATCCTGACGTAGAGTTTTGACTCTTCTCTTCTCAAATTTCACTAAAAAAATTTAGGATCACGCGGGTATCTTGGAATCATTCCGATGGTTTTGTGACGAGAACATTGTTCTTGGTGCCTCCTGACATTTAGGGGTTGTGGCAGTGTCCGGGGGAGTTGAGCTCCGAGGTGTTGTCGTCACAATTTTATCGCTGAGATTCTGGAATACCTGAGTTTCGCCGACATCGAAAATCTCTTTTATGCAGTTGTTGGTGAGATAACCTCGACGCCACCCAGTATTGGGGCGGGAGTTCGGGAGTATTGCCATAACTCGTATAACGTATGCTTTTCGATGGTTGAGGTAAATGATTTCTGAAGGTTTCTTGGTTATGTGTTGAAGGATGGATACAGCTGGATGTAGGTTTTGCTAGCTTTGGGTGAGATATTATGCTTCCCTTGTATCCCCAACACCTGATTGCATAACCGGAAAGGTTCCGGAGTTTC
>NC_053023.1:356858186-356872783 GCF_003073215.2 Triticum urartu
GAAAGAGGAAGACAAGGAAAGGAATGAGGAAGATGACAATGAATCCAGTGAGCATGAATTCCAGAAGGCAACAGAAGCCATGTGCATTGACGGGGTTGCACCTTTGCATTGCTCTCACTGCCAGCTTAAACAGTGGGTGCATGAGGTCAACACAGCGGAGCCGACGGCAGATGCTCAGAAGCCCCCTCAAATGGTCACACACGGCAATCATTTCTTATGCCGAGGACCACCCTGATCGCAAAACTATGGTTGGGTGCTTGCCATTTTTGGTTTCGCCCACAATTCACAACCTCAAGGTCACGAAAATGTTAGTTAATCATGGGGATAACTTGAAATTGATCTCTCCTGAAGTGATCAAGAGGCTGCAAATCCCTGACAAAGAGCTCAAGAAAACTGGGACATTCAAAGGAATCAATCCAAGAAGGAGCCAACCCAAGGGGAAGATCACATTGTTGGTGACATTTGGCAGGGAAGTGAACTATAGAACAGAAAATATTGTGTTCGATGTTGTCAAGATCCCTTTTCTGTTTAATGGAATTCTCGGCCGCCCGACACTAGCTAAATTTATGGCAGCATCTCATTATGCCTATAACACGTTGAAGATGCCAGGTACAATGGGTGTCATCTCCATCAACTCAGACAAGAAGGATGCAGTCATATGTGTCAACAAGCTTTATAGAGATGCGGTGGCAGCAGAGGCCGTCAAGGCAGCAACTCCTGGCATGAAAAAGAAGAGCAAGAAGCCCAACAAGACATCTAGCAAGAATTCCGGGAAGCGTGCCTCCTCGGAGTGCTGCGCACTGTCGAAGACTTGCTGGAGAGCTCTGCCGTCAAGAGCTCCAAGGCTACTCCACCTGTGACGAAGGAGGTGCCAGCAAAGGAGGATGGCACTGGCGGTACTTTCACGATCAATGTCACTCTTCACAGTAAATAGGAAACCACGCTCACTTCCTTCCTACGGGGAATGTAGATGTGTTTGCATGTCAACCATCTGACATCCCCAGCATTCCTAGGGAGGTAATAGAGCACCACCTTGTTGTCTATCCCCACGATCGACCCGTCAAGCAGAAGGTCATAAGGCAAGCATTGGAATGATAGCAGTTCATCACAGAAGAAATCAAGAACCTTGAAGCAACAGGTCTGGTTAGAAGCATGCTACATCCAACTTGGCTAGCAAATCCAATTGTATGTGCAAGGAAAATGGGAAGTGGAGACTTTGTATTAACTACACTGATCTCAAGAAAGCATGTCCAAAGGATCCTTTCCCCTTTCCACGTATTGATCAAATTGTAGACTCCACTTCTAGTTGTGAGTTGCTCTCATTCCTTGTCGCATATTCTGGATACCATCGGATATTCATGGCCAAGGAAGATGAGGATAAAACTACGTTCATTACTCCATGTGGCACGTATTGTTTCGTACGTATGCCTTTCGGACTAAAGAGCGCTGGTTCAATGTTTGCAAGAGTAGTCTAGATTGGTTTTGAGCCAAACCTGCATAGGAATATAGAGGCTTATATGGATGATATAGTGGTCAGGACAAAGGACAAATCAACCCTCATTCAAGACTTGGAAGAAACTTTTGCAAACTTGCGCGGAATCAACATGAAGCTTAACCCTGAGAAGTGTGTGTTTGGCATTTTGTCCAGCAAACTCCTCGGGTTCTTTATGTCATAGTGTGAAAAGAAAATCCCAACAAGATCATAGCCATTGTGTAGATTCAAGAACCTAAATTCGTCAAAGATGTGTGGCTTCTTGCCGACTGTGTCGTTGCTTTGAGTAGGTTCATTTCAAGATCCGCTGAGCACACCCTGCCATTTTTTAAAATACTGAAAAAGTCATGTTCAGTAAAATGGACTCCGGAAGTGGAGGATGCGCCACAGGATCTGAAAAGTCCCTATCCTCTGCACCAACTTAGTTGCACCTATGTCACACCCTAGCAAGTTCATGCATTAGAGTGTTTGCATCATGTTTAATTCTCCCAGAAAGATGAAATGGGGATAACAGAACCCCCAGCACCCCCTTAAACCAACTAGGGTTTACTAAAATTTGTTTCAATGAACCCAAAATGCCCTTCACAAAATGTTCATCATTTCTCGATTGGGCTAAAACCCCTGGCAAAAATGGTGCACTCTTTTCTAGGACATTCTAGATTTTTTGAATTAAATCATAAGTATTTGAATTTGGGCATTTAAATACTATAAAATGTTTTAAATGCTGAAATAATTCTGGAAATAAGTGTGGGCTGTTGGAAATAATCTAAACAGAGCCTATAATTATTTTTCAGGATTTCTGGAAACGTTTTAGTATTTTTAATAAAGTCCAACAGTTGCAGAAAATTAGAAAACGGAAAAAAAATTAGAAAGAGAGATAGAGAAAGGCCACAGGCCACTTACCTGGCTGGCCCGGCCCATCTGGCCTGTGTCAGTCATCACCTACCTCTGCCAGTAGGCAGAGGAGGGACACCGCGACGCCGCCGAGCTTGCAACGCCACCTCCCTGCCTGCCTGCAGTCGCCCGCGCCAGCGCGTGGCCTCGAAGCGCCTCTGCGGCACCGCCCCGACCCCGTGGTCATCTCACTCTTCCCCTGCTCTCTCCCTCGCTCCCCCGAAGCCATGGCCGATGCAGCCGCCGCCGTCTTGCCGCCATGGCCGTAGCCACCGTCGTCCCCGTGCCGCACCACCGTGTCCGTTCGCTCCGCCGTCGTCGACTACGTCGAGCAGGCCGAGCCCCGAGCGCTCGCATGCCCTGCACCGCCTCCACCGACCCCGTCTTCGTCGATCGCCGCCGGAGATCCCTTTCGCCGTCACCACTGCTCTAGCTCGTCCCCGACCTCGTCGTCAGCTCCGTTGCAACCACCGTGAGCCTGGCCATGTCCCTATCCTCTACGTCCTCCCTTTCGAGCCCCGTAGCGACCGCATGTAGCTCACCCGCATGCGCCGCCATGGAGCTCGTCGCCGACGATGCTCCGGCCACCCACTGGTCCCGGGCTTGTGTCCAACGCACTCCCCGCATCGCGTAGGAGCCGTAGATGCTAGTGCCGCCCCGCCTAGGCCACGGCAGCAACGAGCCCAAGCTCACCCGAGCTCCAGCAACCGCCAAGGTCATCGTCGGCGTCGTTCTCGGCCTCCCCGAGCTCCACTTCCACCACCAAACGCTGCGGCTTGCTCCCAGCAACGCGTAGAGCCTCTCCGCCGCGCAAATGGTCGCGTGTGGGCGTTTTCCGAAGCCCTCTGCAGCGTTTGGCCTCGCCGGCGTCTAAATGCCGGCGGGTTTGACCCGTTGACTTTGACTGGGCGGGCCCAGGTTGACTCCCCTGAGTCTATGACAAGTGGGCCCCCTCTGCTAATTAACCTAGGGTTAGCGCTAACTAATTTTAGTTAGTTCAGGTCACTGACATGCGGGCCCAGGCCCCACTAAGACACTGACAGATGGGGCCCACCAGTCAGGTTTGACCTGGGCTGGCGCCTTTGACTCGCTGATGTCACAGTGACGCAGTGCTCACGCAATTATTTATTTTCTGGATTTATTCTTATATAGGAAATTCCAGAAAATAGCCAAAACTTCTACAAATCATAGAAAATCAACCATAGCTCCAAATCAAACACATTATATATGAAAATGATCAGAAAATTCAATCTTTCCATTTGTAATGGTTTCATGCATGACAAAACACTCTAACCTTGCTAGGTGAAACAAGCTAATACACTTATTATGCATAAGAACTTAAGCTTTCATTTGAATCTTTGATTCAAATGGATCCATTTCAACTTGTTTCACATTGCATTAGGCAGGACACATCATTTTTCCATGTCATAGCATGCAGCATATTGTTGCATATTTCCATGTGTTGATTATATTCTGTGTGTCTTTCGTGGTAGGTTCTGCCTCCGAGGATATCTCCGAGTATCCAACTGAAGGGCAGTACCCTACTACCACTCCATCAGGCAAGCAGCCCCATTGATCATATCGATACAATCCCATGTTCTCGCCTCTACTCTCGTTTACTGTATTAAGACAACAACGTTTCAAACTGCTGTGTGCTACGGTAGTTGAACCCTTATCCTCTACATGACCTGTCATTGCCACAGTAACTAGATGAAACCCGCTAGCATGTGTAGGAGTTGATTGAGCCATGTATGTGTTTCCTACCTTGCTATGCCTGCTATGCTTAGAGTTTGGTCAGGTCTGGTTCATCTGGGTGATGGGCTAGAGTGAAATGGTTATGTCGGTAATGTGAGGGATGTGTTGACCATGTTTTGGTAAAGGTATCGATGAGAGGCCATGTAGGAGTACATGGTGGATTGTTTCATTGAGGCCATCCCTAAGAACTGAGATCTGTATGCGTGATTTAAGATTCAGCTACTACCACACATTGGTCCCTGAAATATGAGCCCGCTCGACTTACTGACCCCTCTTGTCCTCTGTCCAGGAGTTGCAACTAGTTTCTGGTGTTTGTAGGTTATGTGTTGGCGGCCGTGCGTAGCGCTGACCCTAGGGGTGGGCTATGATGCGGTAGATACACCGTGGCATGGTGTACCGAGTCGCCCGTTTGGTGTCTCGGGAACCCTGCACACATCGTTTGGGGCCGCTGAGGACACCCCGGCCGGATTTCCTTGCGGATGGAACCCGAATAGGCGATAACCCAGGACTAGAGACTTGTGCGGTTAGTCAGGTCGTGGTCTACACCCACGTCGGCTTTCGCTTGAAGTCTGCCGAGCACATGTCGTGTGTAGATGCTAAGTGGTGGAAATATGTGTGATGAAGTACACCCCTGCAGGGTATAAAACTATTCGAATAGCCGCGTCCACGGTAAAGGACTACTTGGTTGCCTATACAGTTCATAGACAAGTTAATGGTTACTACTAAAAGACTCAAGGTAAGTGTGAGTACCGCTGATGGCCCTCTCGTAGGATGACGAGGGAGGATCCGCGGTGGAGTATTGTGTTGGTGATTAGTGGACTCGTGTGTGAAAACTATTTTACTAGTGGTGTCTCGTAGGATAGCTTAGCCAAGAGTCAAAGCTGGCTTGCTACAATAACTCCACCACCTTCTTGAGAAGGAGCATGTATAGTAGGTTCTGTTGTAAGACTTGCTGAGTACCTTTGTACTCATGTTGCTTAATTACTGTTTTCAGACGACAACACCGCCCCCTCCGATGGGTTTTATGTAGACCTCGACGTCGATGAGTGACTTGCCACCTAGGTGGTGATTCTGGCCATGGAGGGCCTTATGTAGATAGACATGCTTCGTGAAGCCTTCTTTCTTTCTAGTGTCTGTACTCAGACTATTTGCTTCCTCATGTGCTTGTATGCTTGTATGATTTGAGTTTCGGGTCATGTGACCCTACCTGTATGAACATGTTATGTATGGCTCTCTGGAGCCTTCAAATAAAGTACTTGAGTTGTAGAGTTTTGTTGTGATGCCATGTTGTATTTGCACATATCGAGCATATTGTGTGTCTGATTGAAATGCTTGGTATGTGTGGGATCCGACAATCTAGTTGTTTATCCCTGGCGGTCTCTCTTATGGGGAAATGTCATCTAGTGCTCGTCGAGCCATAGTAGTCCGCTACAGCCCGGTTCACCTGAGTCCTGCTAGCCCAGCACTACTGCTCAGGACACTTGACTGGCCGGCATGTGTTTCACCTCGTTCCTATGTCTGTCCCTTCGGGGAAGTGTCACGCGGTGACTTTCGGAGTCCTGCCTAGCCTGCTACAGCCCGGGTTCCCCGGAGTCCTGTTAGCCCAGTGCTACAGCCCGGATTCACTCGCTGCTGACCGACATGCTCGATGTGATTCCTGTATGCCTGTCCCCATAGGTCTGTGCCGCTTTGGGTTCATGACTAGCCATGTCGGCCCAGGTTCTTTGTCATATGGATGCTAGCGACACTATCAGATACGTGAGCCAAAAGGCGCAAACGGTCCTGGGCCATGGTGAGGCGACACCCGTGGGGATACCGTGCGTGAGGCCGCAATGTGATGAGGTGTTACCGGCTAGATCGATGTGACTTGGAATCGGGGTCCTGACAGCATTGGCATTAGAGCCGGACTGCCTGTAGGTTCGTTGAGCCAAACAGGTCGATGTCGAGTCTAGAAGTTCTTTAGTTATGTGTAGGGGAATTGATTGTGGGAGGGAACGTAAGGCTCTTTTACTCCTTTACCTTATGCCCTCTGATTTGAGTCATTCTCTTCTCATTCTATGTGGGTTAAGGACTGGGCTCTCTTCTTCTATCAGGTTCACGTGTTACTAATCCGTAGTAGCTTATAGGATTGTTGTTTCCAGGCTCAGTTCAGTTTCTACTACTTTTTGTATGTTGTCAGTTGAATCAGAACCTTGATATGATGTTGTTGAGTGGTTTTGCAAACTGTTGTGGATGTCTCAAATCTTTTTCTGAGCATTTATAGCCGTTATGCTTTCCGATTTCCCCTAGAAAATTCTAATGCCTTTGCATTATTCTGTGGTTTCAGATGGCCACCCGTTCCCAGAACCAAGTGGTTCTCTGACCCGGTGCCTCGATGTGCCTGGTCACATGGCCATGTTGGTTCGAGACAGTCTATCGGTGGTATCCTGAATATACCGTCGAGGAGCTGTTCCGAGAGTTCAGTCAGAGCCAGTACCTTTGTACGGTCAGGATATATCCCTCTTATCCTGGAGCCACTGAACCCCTTCACTGTTCTTATGGACTTGGGGTTACTATTGAGATGTTTGTGTAGGATGCAGCTTATTCAATGATGACTATCATTCGAGCCAGGACTGCCTTGCTTCAGAACACCGATTTTCGTTACATGCCAGCCTCACTTCCTGGAGCATAGGGGTATTATCAGGCTTTGTACTATGACTCTACACATGAGGATTCACTACTCCGCACCACTGCCGAGATGCTCGACGATAAGGACCGTGAAAATCGGGCCTTGCGTATGGAGCTTTTCCACTCTCGTTCTGATCATTGGGCCACTTTGACTTGGTTTGCACCTGCTGTGCAGGCGGGATACATGGACATGAGGGACCTGTACCCTGTGCGGTTTGGATTGCCAGATTGTATGGAGTGGCGTGATGTAGGATGCATCACCCCTCCTCGTGGTCCCCGTCTTCCACCGTTTGTGGGACCGAGGCCACATCCGAGTCCCTATGGTCCGCAAGCTCCGCAGGACCGTCTGTTCCCAGATGATCATGTTCCGCTTCCAGGTTTTGGTGGTGACTTTTATGAGGATTACTACGGAGCTGTCTGAGCTAGTAGTAGTTTCACTAGTACTGTCATAGTTGTATTCTCCACAGTCCTGCGTGACCCGTGGGATACGACTTGGTGTGTATCATGCTCCGGAGGTGTAGAAAATAATGTATAGGAGCTTGGAATGCCTCCGATGAGATGTATTGTCTTTCACTGTAGTTGTACTCTAGCCTGGGCTTGTACTAAACTATGTACTGTGTGTATGACCGATGGTATATATATATATGGCAGTTTCTATATTACCATGTCGTGCAATGAACATCTTAGCATTCCGTGTTATCCGCACTTCCTTGCTAAGTTGTGCACATCCTTATCTAAACCATTGTCTTGTTTTCTCCTAGGAGATGGTCAACACCCGCAGCAACCCTGCTGCCCCGGAACAGGTGGAAGCCAGTGCACTTAGGGGTGAAAATCTGCCTCACCCGCCTTCTCTGGCCGAAGTGATGCTGGAGGCGGAAAGAAACAAGCGTGAGACTAACCGCTTGCTGGAGCGGATTGAGCAGAACACTGCACGCCATCAGCGAAATGACTTGGTGTCAATCAATGACTTCATCGAGTTGTACCCACCAAAGTTTAACCATTCCGTCCAGCCCCTCGACGCGGATGACTGGCTTCGCAGCATCACCCACAAGCTACATTCTGCCAACGTAGCCGAAGCTGATAAGGTTACTTATGCTGTCTATCAACTCGAAGGCCCCGCTAGCCTTTGGTGGTTAAATTTTGAAGCTATGCGCTCGGTCGGCCAAATCACTACTTGGGCTGAATTCAGTGAGGCTTTCTGTGAGCATCACATCCCGGAAGGTCTCATAGATCGCAAGAGGGAAGAGTTCTGCAATTTCACCCAAGGAAGACTGACTTTGGATGCATATAGTCGTGAATTTGGGAATCTGGCACGATATGCTCCTGAAGAGGTATCCACCGACGCTAAGAAGCAGGCAAGGTTACACAAGGGACTTAGCCGTGAGCTTCGCCGCGATCTTCGTCTGCACGAGTGCACCTCCTTTCAGAAGTTGGTCAATAAAGCCATCAGTGCTGAGACAGGCCAATCTGACTATGACGCCTCATGCAAGCACTCTCGTGATTTTGGCTCTTCATCCGGCTCTGGATCTCAGAAGTGCCGAGTGTGGATTCCAAGAACGGCACTGCCACCCAGGTTCATTCCGAGGCCATCCTTTGAGGCGCCTCGTCCCAACCAGCAGTTTGCACCGCCCAAGCCTATGGTGGCCCCCGCTGAATGCTGCTCCATGCCCCAATGTTGTGACATGTTTCAAGTGTTGAGAGCCGGGTCACTATAGTCGAGAGAGTCCCCAGGACAACAACCCCAATCAGTCTGGAAAGTCCGTTGGCCGTGGTAAGTCCCGCGGGAAAGGACCATTCTACGACCAAGCCGGTCACCACTGCACATGGCCATGTCAACTATGTCTCAGCCGAGGAGGCTCATGAGGATCCTAACGTCGTCCTTGGTACGCTCCTTGTTAATTGCCATCCGGCATCTGTTCTTTTCGATACTGGAGCATCTCATTCATTCATATCCGAGAACTATGCTCGATTGCATAACACGACATTCTGTGACATGCCCACTTCCATGGTAATTCAAACTCCGGGTTCCAAATGGCAAACTTCTAGAGTAAGCCATGGGAACGAAATTCTTGTCGATAGACTTGTCTTCCTTGCATCCTTAATAGCTCTCAAGTCCTCGGACATAAACATCATCTTGGGTATGGACTGGATGTCAGCTCATTACGCTAAGATTGATTGTGCCACTAGAACCGTTCAACTTACTCACCCATCGGGCAAGACAGTCAATGTCTTAACTCGAGTGGCCAAGCGCTAGCTTTACTCCCTAAATGCCAACCCCCTTCCAGACCTCGAAGATATTCCGGTAGTCCGGGACTTTCCGGATATCTTTCCAGAAGAACTGCCAGGTGTTCCACTTGACAGGGTATGTCGAGTTTGTGATAGACCTTGTTCTAGGAACCGTTCCAATTTCTAGAAGACCCTATAAGATGGCACCCTTAGAACTAGCCGAGCTTAAGAACCAACTCGATGAGTACTTGAAAAAGGGTTTATCCATCCTAGTTCCTCTCCTTGGGCTTGCCCCTGTCCTCTTCGTCAAAAAGAAGGATGGAACGGATCGGATGGTTGTAGATTACCTGACCTGTCAACTTGGTCACTATCAAGAACAAGTATCCGCTTCCCAGGATCAATGATCTGTATGACCAGCTCACTGGATCCTCAGTATTTTCCAAGATGGATTTGAGGTTGGGCTACCATCAAATCAAAATCAGAAATGGGGACATTCCCAAAACTGGCCTTTGTTACTCGCTATGGCCAATACTAGTACACCGTTATGTCCTTCGGTTTAACAAATGCGCCAGCCACCTTCTCTCGGTTAATGAACTCGGTCTTCATGGAGTATTTGGATAAATTCGTCGTAGTATACCTCGATGACATACTCATCTACTCCAAGAATGAAGAGGAACATGCCGAACATCTAAGGCTGGTATTGACGAAACTTCGAGAGCATCGCCTTTATGCCAAATTCTCCAAGTGTGAATTTTGGTTGCCAGAAGTGACCTATCTAGGCCATGTAATCTCTGGTAAGGGTATTGCTGTCAATCCCGAGCGAGTTCAAGCCGTCCTTGATTGGACTCCACCTGACGGTCAAGCAAGTTCGGAGCTTCCTTGGCTTAGCGAGCTATTGCCGCCGCTTCGTCGAGAATTTCTCCAAGGTTGCTAAACCTCTAACTGAACTCCTCAAGAAAGATAAAAAGTTCGAGTGGACTCCACAGTGCGAGTTCAGTTTTCAGGAACTGAAAAGACGCCTGACATCTGCTCCCGTACTGGTACCACCAGATTTCTCCAAGGACTTTATTATCTATTGCGACGCCTCGCGACAAGGACTAGGTTGCATACTCATGCAAGATCGTCAGGTAATTGCCTATGCTTCACGGCAATTACACCCACATGAGGAAAATTATCCCACACATGATCTAGAGCTTGCAGCTGTAGTCCATGCACTTAAAACTTGGCGACATTACCTCTCGGTAATCGTTGCGAGATCTTCACGATCACCAAAGTTTGAAATATATCTTCACCCAACCAGATTTGAATCTCAGGCAAAGACGTTGGGTCGAGTTGATCTCGGATTACGACTTAGGAATAACTTACACCCCGGGCAAAGCCAATGTCATGGCTGATGGTAAATCTTATTGTAACAACCTGATGTTACAATAAAGTCAACCACTTCTCCAAGAGGAATTTCGTAAGCTTAACCTTCACATAGTTCCTCGAGGATTCCTATCCACCCTCGTGGCGAAGCCTAACCTTACGGATCAAATCATAGCTGCCCAGAAGCGTGATAAGGGCATATCCCGGATTAAGGAAAACATCGCTAGTGGAGTTGCTAAATGTTTTTCCATGGATGAGCGAGGTGTTGTCTTCTTCGAGAACCGCTTGGTGGTTCCCAAGAAACAACATATACGTCAGTTGATTCTTAAGGAAGCTCATGAATCCCCTCTCACCATTCATCCCGGTAGTACTAAAATGTATCAAGACCTACGCCAGAGGTTTTGGTGGACTAGGATGAAGAGAGAAATTGCTCAATACATTGCTAGTTGCGACGTCTGTCATCGTGTTAAAGCAGAGCATCAACGGCCTGCTGGCACCCTTCAACCTTTGGTTATTCCTGAATGGAAATGGGATAAAATCAGTATGGATTTCATTACTGGGTTTCCCAGGACCAAGAGAGGGAATAATGCTATATTCGTCATTATCGATCGTCTTTCCAAAGTAGCCCACTTTCTACCTGTTTGTGAGAGTATTACCGCTAGCCAGCTAGCTGACTTATACATCTCCCGAATAGTGTCTCTTCATGGTGTTCCATTGGAAATTAAATCAGACCGTGGGAGCTCTTCACCTCTTGATTTTGGGAAAGTTTCCACAATGCTATGGGAACTCGTCTCTCTTTTAGCACCGCCTTCCACCCCCAATCAAGTGGTCAAGTAGAGCGAGTAAATCAAATTCTGGAGGATATGCTCCGAGCTTCTGTCATCTCATTCGGAATGGATTGGGAGAAATGCCTTCCATTCGCGGAGTTCGATTATAACAATAGTTATCAAGCTAGCTTGGGAAAAGCTCCTTTCGTAGTTCTCTATGGACGAAAATGTCGAACGCCTCTTAACTGGTCAGAAACTGGGGAAAGACAACTCTTTGGCCCGGATATGATTCAGGAAGCAGAAGAGCAGGTTCGCGTTATTCGTGAGAAATTGAAAACAGCCCAATCTCGTCAAAAGAGCCAATATGACCGCAAACACAAGCTCATGACTTATGAAGTCGGCGAGAAGGCTTACCTTCGGGTTACTCCTTTAAAGGGAACCCATTGTTTCGGTATCAAAGGCAAGTTGGCTCCTCGTTACATTGGACCCTTTCGCATTCTTGCCAAACGAGGAGAAGTTGCCTACCAATTGGAACTACCTCCGCATCTTTCCAGAGTTCACGATGTCTTCCACGTTTCTCACCTCAGGCGTTGCTTCGCGGATCCTATCCGTGGAGTGGACCACGAGACGCTTGATCTCCAAGATAATCTGACATATCGGGAATATCCCATTCGTATCCTTGATCAAGCCGAGCGTACCACTCGATGCCATAACATCAAGTTTCTCAAGGTTCAATGGTCACACCACTCTGAGAAAGAAGCCACTTGGGAAAGGGAGGATCGTCTTTGACTCGAGTACCCCACCTTCTTCCCAACGGATCCTAAATCTCGGGACGAGATTCTTTTGAGTGGGGGTGAGTTGTCACACCCTAGCTAGTTCATGCATTAGAGTGTTGCATCATGTCTAATCTTCCAAAAAACTGAAATGGGGATGGCAGAACCCCCAGCACACCCTGGAAACAACTAGGGTTTACTAAAATCTTTTTCAATGAACATGAAATGGCCTTCTAAAAAGTCCACCCTTTTTGTTCTGGGTTAGAACCCCTGACAAAATGGGTTCACATTTTTCCAGGACACATAAGGTCATTGGATTAAATCATTACTATTTGCATTTGGGCAATTTAAATCCTATAAATATTTTAAAATGCCCAAATAATCCTGAAAGTATTTTTAGGCTATTGAGAATATTTTCAAATGTACCTCTCAATATTTTCAGGTTTTTCCTAAATGGAATAGTATTTTTACTATTTCAAAACACAGAACAGGAATAAATAAAAAAGAAAAACAAAAGTAGAGAGTAGAGGCTTACCTGGCGCCCACCTAGCAGGCCCACCTAGCCGGCCCAGCCCAGCAACCACTCCAGCGAGCTGCTTGACTCGGCCAGGCAGGCAGGTAGGTGCTCGACGCCGGCACCACCGCGCGCCGCACAGCTACCCGCCGCCCTGCTTCCTCCCCTCGCCGTTTTGCTGCCCTGGGTCGGTCATCCACTCCTCCCCCGAGCTCGCAGACACGCCCCTTCCTCCCCAGCTCCTCTCCCTCGCTCTCCCGCACCATGGCCGACACTGCTGCGCCCGCGCCAACGTGATAATCGCGTCCGCCGTCGTCCCCGTGCTGCGTCACCGTGTCCGTTCGCTCTGCCGTCGTCGTCCATGTCGAGCAGGCCGAGCCCCGAGCGCTCGCCCACTCTGGAGTCGCCCCTGACCCCGTCTTCCCCAACTCTGGCCGCCGAGATCGCCATCGTCGCCCCGCTCAGCTCCGGTCTTCCCCGAGCCCGCTTCGACGCTTGCTGCAATCGCCGTGAGCTCAGCTCCGTCCTCCCCCTCTCCGTTAACTCTCTCCTGCACCGTATGCACCGCACCACGTTCACCCGCCGCCGCCGCCGAGCTCGTCGCCGACGTGACTCCGGCCAACCACCGGCCACACCACTGTGACCAACGCACTCACCGCACTCACAGGAACCCGTAGCACTACTCCACGCGCCTCGCTGTGCCCCGTAGCCTCGGGTTCGACCTCACCCGAGCTCCGGCAGCCGCACAACTCATCGTCGGCGACGTTTCCGGCCACCCCGAGCTCCACCACTGCCACCAAACGACGCGGCTTGCTCCCAGCTACGCGTAGATGCTCTCTGCCGCCCATTTGGTCGTCGGAGCATGAAACCCGCACTGCCCCGCCACGTCTGGCCTTGCCGGCGGCTAAACGCCGGCGAGTTTGACTTTGTTTGACCCTAGTTGACCCTGTGTGGGCCCAGGTTGACTCCCCCTGAGTCTATGACAAGTGGGACCGCTCTACTAATTAACATAGATTAGCACTAATTAAATTTAGTTAGTTAATTAACTACTAACACGCGGGTCCCACTGGTCAGGTTTGACCTGGACAAGCCCTGTTGACCATTGACGTCACCCTGACCCAATGCTGACGCAATAATTCAATTACTGGAATTATTCTTATACAGGAAATTCCAGAAAATACCACAAACTTCAAAAATTCATAACTTTTAATCTGTAACTCCAAATGCAAAGATTTATATATGAAATTTGATCAGAAAAATTCAATATTTCCATCTGTAATGGTTTCATGCATGACAAAACACTTTAACCTTGTTGTTTAGGTGAAACAAGCAAATGCACTTATATGACTTAATAACATAAGCTTCCATTTGAACCTTTGATTCAAATGGACTCAAACCAACTTGTTTCACAATGCATTAGCCAGGACACCTCATATTGCCATGTCATAGCATGCATCATATTGTTGCATATTGCCATGTGATGATTGTGTTCTGTGATGTCTTTCGTGGTAGGTTCTACCTCCGAGGATATTCTCGAGTATCCAACTGAAGGGCAGTACCCTACTACAACTCCATCAGGCAAGCAGCCCCATTGATCATATCGATACAATCCCATGTTCTCGCTCCTGCTCTCATTTACTGCATTAAGACAACAACGTTTCAAACTGCTGTGTGCTGCGGTAGTTGAACCCTTATCCTCTGCATGACCTGTCATTGCCACAGTAACTAGATGAAACCCACTAGCATGTGTAGGAGTTGATTGTGCCATGTATGTGTTTACTACCTTGCTATGCCTGCTATGCTTAGAGTTGTGTCAGGTTTGGTTCATCTGGGTGATGGGCTAGAGTGAAATGATTACGTCGGTAATGTGAGGGATGTGTTGAACATGATTTGGTAAAGGTATCGATGAGAGGCCATGTAGGAGTACATGGTGGGTTGTTTCATTGAGGTCGTCCCTAAGAACTGAGATCTATATGCGTGATTTAAGATTCAGCTACTACCACACATTGGGCCCTCAAATATGACCCCGCTCGACTTACCGACCCCTCTCGTCCTCTGTCCAGGAGTTACAACTAGTTTCTGGTGTTTATAGGTTATGTGTTGGCGGCCGTGCGTAGTGCTGACCCTAGGGGTGGGCTATGATG